>NC_058403.1:106763834-106953796 GCF_002201575.2 Neomonachus schauinslandi
AAAGAAAGAAAGAAAGAAAGAAAGAAAGAAAGAAAGAAAGAAAGAAAAAAAGAAAAAGAAAGAAAGAAAAAGAAAGAAAGAAAGACATCAGGCTTCAATCTAACAATCCTCTAAGGAGATTCTAGGAATCCGAATCTTTAAGACAATAAAATTTTAGTATAAAGAGAGAATGGAGGAGTACTGTGAAGTATTTTAAAGAATTTTACTATTGAACATGAGTGCAACATAGGCTCTCTGCTTTCACCTGAAGCAAATGAATTCTTGAGTTCTATATGTTTAACTTGGGTTTCATTATCATTATTATCTTCAAATTTTACTTTAAAGTATTTATTAGGGGGATTTCCAAAGATAATAGTGAAAAGGATTTTCTACTCAACTCTCCCCTATAAAACTAAACACCCCTCCCCCCAAAAGGGAGAATGAAAAATAGAGAATAAAACTCCATCTTTAATGAAGGTGTCCAAATCAGTAAGTTTTGTATTGAAGGTGTTGGGAAGAGGACAAGGCAAACACATGTTTCCATTACTAAATTAATTAAATGAGGAGGCCATTAGATGGCGGTGGCTCTAAAGTCATCATGGCCTACATAAGCAAACCAAAATCTAAACCTGTAAATAGCTCTAGGCTTGGAAATGGAAACCTAAGGACAACCAATTACAAACAGCCAACTAGGCTTTAAGATATAGTCAATGGATCATTTCCTTTCTTTGCTTCCACACCTTCTCTGTATAAGTAGCTACGCTAGCTCCTCTCAGTGAAGCACTCTTAACCACTTCTGTTTTGGGGCTGACCAACTCAAATCAATTTTTGCTAAAATAAAACTTTTAAAACTTTAAAAAAATTTATTATGCCTTAGTTTATCTTTTAACACTATAGTTCAGAGCAGTTATACAAAAGTCTATGAAGTGCTGTATCTTAAAATAGAGAATATTATCTTCTTTTTAAGTGCCCAAGGATCTTTCATAAAAATGAACTAAATATTATACAACCAAGAAAACCTAAATTCATTCTAAATTAATAAATAATGTGGGTCATTTTCTCTTATCCAATATAATACTACTAGAAGTATGTACAAAATATTTTTAAAAATCCATCTGGAAATTAAAATGAAAACTCTTTCAAATAATTTTGGATCTAAATGAAAAACAGCCCAAATTGCATATAATTTGTAAAATGATGATAATGAAAGTAATATGAATCCCTACATTCTCCTTCATCTCCTCTCCTGTGTTGCTCATTCTATGCAAATCTGCTGCCCATTCTATTAGGAGGCATTGAAGAAGACTCTAGTATTCACCATAGCCAGGGCAAAGCCCAAGGAAACAATCAAAACCCCAAACAGAAAGCTATTCATTTTCAAGCAGCAGGTAAATCTTATTGAGATTAGTAGGACTTGTCATTGAAATTAGAATAAGAGTTTAATTTGGTAGTCATTCAATGAAATAAACATATCCACAAGGTTGGAAATGAAGGAACAAGATTAATTTGAGCTCAAAAGAGAAAATGGTACTTTACTCCAGAATTATTCTTCCATAGACAGCAAAATATTCACAATTGGAAAAAACATCTGGTTCCAGCACATACAAATACTTCTGTTCTCACTCCAAATCAGAACCTATGAGATTTAGCTATAACAAAGCATAAATTTTAAAAAATAATTTTATATATATATTTTTTTAAGCATTCACATTGCTAACCAAAAGCAAATGGAATTAATCAATTATTCAATCCAAGAAGTTAAAAAATACAAATAAATTGATTTTTTTAAATTAATGAGTAAAAGAAGAAAAACAGTAAATTAGTAAATAAATCCAGAAGCTGGTTCTTTAAGTAAAGCAATAAAATAGATTACCTACTACAATCTAATCAAGAAAATAAAGTGCCAAAATAAAAAATATTCAAAATGAAGCTTAGAAGGAGAGAAATAGTCAGGATATGGGAAAGTCATAAAAATCATTGGAGAATGATTTGCTCAACTCATGCAAATATATTTGAAAACCCAAATGAAATAAATTCTTTTTCTTTTTGTCTTTTATTTCTATACCCCAATCCCACTTCCCTTACTCCTTAGGGATCCAATGTGTTTATTTACAATACGGTACTGTTAGCCATTTCAAAGAGATATATCTGAACTTTCATGTTCATTGAAGCAACATTCACAACAGCCAAGATGTGGAAACAACCTAAATGTGCCTTGGTAGATGAATAAAGAAAATGTGATCTAGGGCGTCTGGACGGCTCAGTCAGTTAATTGTCTGACTTTGGGTCAGATCAAGATGTCAGGGTCTTGGGATGAGCCCTGCAGCTGGCTCCTGGCTCAGCGGGGAGTCTGTTTGTCCCTCTGCCCCTCCCCTGCCGCCCCCGCCCCCCCCGCCCCCACTCCTGCTTTCTCTTTCTCTCTCTCTCTCACATAGGTAAATAAAATCTTTTTTAAAAAATGTGATCTATACATATAAGGGGATATTATTCAGCCTTAAAAAAAGAAGGAAATTTACCAATATGTGACAATATGAATGAATCTTAAGGACATTATGCTACATGAAATTAGCCAGTTACAGATGAAGCTACTACTTTTAATAGACATTAATCATCTTTTGTTTTTCTTTGGTTTTAGCAATTATAAAAATATTCTTTCCTTTTGTAATCTCTCTACAAACCTTGTCCATGGTATTTGTTTTTTTAGCAGAAATACTTAATTCTTAATTTTAATGTAAAAAGCTTCATCAAAGTTTTCCCCTTTTGATTTGTATGTGTTCAATTTTAATTAGTAAGACCTTCACTGCTATGGATTACAAAAGATCTTAATAGTTTGCCTTTTACATTTAACTCTTTCATTTATCCCAAGTCACCTTTAAATGTGGTACATGGTCAGGATCCATTTTTATTTTTCTCCATAAAGTAAGCCATCACCTACTCTATAGCTCATCCTTCATGGGGACATGTTTGTAATACATGTTGTCAGATATGCACAGGCCCATCTCTGAACTCCCTGTTCTGTTGCATTGGTAGTTCATGTGTTCTTGTACTAATATCACACCACCTTTAGAGCAATGGCTTCATTGCATGTATTATTTCTCCTTTATAACACTGACTTGGCTATTCACAGCCCTCTATTCTTACAAATAAATTTTAAGTTATTTATTGAGTTCTTTAAAAAATTCCATAGAATTTTGATTGGAAATGCATTGTACAGATAAATTTAGAAAGAATTTATATCATTGTGATACTCTGTCACTTTACCCAGAATCGTGGGATATCTCCTCATTTATTTAAATCATCTTCTTTAGGCTTCTGTTAAAGTTTTAAAGTTTTTCCTAAGTAGAGCTTGAGTTTTATGGTTAAATTAATTCCTCAGACACTTCATGATTTTTAGTGCTTCAAGGGCTGAAATTATGAAAATAAGTATTTTATTACATTTCCTAGTTGGTTAGTGCTACTATTGATTTTTAAAAATTGATCTTTTGCCCAACAGATGAATTTTCTTTTTAGTTGTAATAATTTGTCTGTAAGTTCTTTTGCTTCCTAGGTTTATGATCATATCATTTACACATAATACTGATTTTCTTTCTTAACTTCCATCCCTTCCAAACTCTTGTTTGTATTCCTTTCCTCATAACATTGGTTAGGACCCCCAGAAATATGTTCAACAGTAATGGTAATAGTGAGCATACTTGTTCTGTTCTTATTGGGAGACAATTAACCATGCATATTTCATGTTTCCGATGTCTTACAAGCAGAGAACTAACTGCCTTTCTATATTCTCTTTTCAATGATGTTTGTATCTAAAGTAAAAGTCAGGTTTGCTTACAGCCTTGGAAGAATAAATAGTGTCTCCCTCCAGAGTGAAGGGCAGGCATAGTTACTGACCGTGATAAACTATTTGTATTTCCTGAGCTAGTTCAGGGTTTCTCCCCTGTAACACAATCTCTATTGTGTGTGCAGGTGGTCATTTGGCCTTCTACGTGTTACTCTGTGGAAAGTTGGGCTTGGGAAGCTAACACAAGAAAATATTGATATTCTACTGCTATTGCTATAATAAAACTCTTTATTTCTGATCCAGGAATCCCCTGTATTTTGTCATGAAACTGTAGTAAGCTAATTTATTAGCTTGCAAGTAGGGTAAAATCTACAAGTATTTGTTTATAATAGCCCCAAACTGACAACAACACTAACGTCCATCTCCGGTGTAATTGATAAATTATGGGATATTCATAAATATGGAGTATTATACAAAAGAAAAAGAACCACTATATTAAAAAACATGGATAAATCTCACAAACATGATGTTGAGAAATGCAGCTAGATACACAAGATTGCATACTTTATCTTTCCAAGGAAAACTAGTTTATGATTATAGATTAAAAGTCAGGACATTGGTGACTCTTGGGGTAGGGGAGAGTAGCAACTGGAAGGGACACAAGGGGGGCTTCTGACATTTTGGTAATGTATTTCTTCACCTAGGTGCTATTTACACAGGTGAGCTTACTTTGTGAAAATTTATTGATTTACCATTATGTTAAGGGTAGCCAAATATTATTTGTATATATTTTTTAAGATTTATCTATTTATTTTAGAGAGAGAGTGTGCATGAATGAGTGGGGGGAGGGCAGAGGGAAAGAATTTCAAGCAGACTTCTCACCGAATACAGAGCCCAAGGCAGGGCTGGGGCCGGGGGCCAAATGTCCCTGCTCCTTCTCATGACCCATGAGATCATGACCTGAGCCAAAACCGAGAGTTCGACGCTTAACCAACTGAGCCAGCCAGGTGCCCCAGTATTTATATTTTTATTCTACAGAATGCGTTGTCATTCTCAATCTATTCAACAGCTTCACACAGTTTTACATAAAAACTCTCCTCCAAATATTATCTTTATTATATGGCTAGCGGACCTTACATAACTATCATAGTCAAGGTCCTTGCCCAAAATGAGTAAACACTGAGTAAGCAGCAACCCTTAATAACAAACCTTATTTCTTTCTGTAGCTAATCTACATTAGCATATTACATATAGTAACTTTCATCATTCATATACTAACATACATTAACATACATACATACATACATACTACCAAATTTTGTCTCATCCAGGGAATAGGTTTTAAAAAATCATGCAATTTTCCATTTGAGAGACCTTTGAAACAATCCCCACAAATATTAAGGGGAATTTTTGGGTTGACAGTGTATTGAGCAGGTTTCTAAAGATTAGATTCATGAAGTTAGTCTCTGACTTAGAGCCACATTAAACTATGCCCTTACTTATAATTCTTAGATAATATTAAGTGTTGTAGGTTTCTGACAAGACATTGAAAAAAAAGAAAATAAATCATAGCATTTGGGCTCTCCTATGATGCCAAATTGCTAGTCACTTTTCTGGAAAACCATCAGCTAAAGCAGAATATGCATGTTTTTATAGAATTATATATACATATACACACAATAATATATATTATAAATTTATATATTTATTATATTTATAAAATTTAGATTTTATTTATATATTATATATGTGTATGCATATATATTGGATACTTTATGAGATCTTTCATTTGAGTTTTGATGATAAGTTAGTAAGAGTTTAAAGCTGGGCCGGTCTTCTAAAATGTTTTGCTTGCATAACAGTGTATTTCTAGAAACAAAAATATGTTATACCTTCATGATTAACTTTATTTATGATACTTTTTAAATTATCATAAAACAAAACTAAATGTTTCTATTTGGTCCTGTGGTTACTTTTTTATTCCTAAAACCCCATATAGTGAAGGATGTTACTCTGCCATATTCAACTAGAATTTGTTATGCTGTTTTCTACTCTTTCAGGATTTTCAGATACAAATAATGTGGACATTTAGAGAAATTAATTGCCTTCAGTGCTTTGCAAAGGTATAATTACATCAAGGACTTCATAAACTAAAAGCCTAATGAAATTATTGCCATGTAATTCTCTGTAGGTTGTTTTATAGGCTGTAATGCTATATTCGGTATATGTGTTAAAGTAATCAAAGCAGTAATGGGACTACAATAAGTAAGTCTTCACTTCAACTGTTCTGGTATAATCATAATTTCTATTTAAATCAATATAAATGTACATTATTTAGTAATTTAAAGACAATTTAATTTACATTTAATTACATTATTAAGTATTTTAAACACATAAGACTTTATTGTAAGTGAGACAGAGGAAGGAGTTTCACTCACAGGAACTGAGTAAATTTTTTTAAGGCACGAAGGAGCCTCTTACAACTCTTTCTTCCTGGTCTACTAAAAGTTATACTGGTTATTCGGGCGCCTGGGTGGCTCAGTTGGTTAAGCGACTGCCTTCGGCTCAGGTCATGATCCTGGAGTCCCGGGATCGAGTCCCACATCAGGCTCCCTGCTCAGCAGGGAATCTGCTTCTCCCTCTGACCCTCCTCCCTCTCATGTTCTCTGTCTCTCATTCTCTCTCTCACAAATAAATAAAATCTTAAAAAAAAAAATTTTTTTTTAAAGTTATACTGGTTATTTGAAAGTACTGAGTGACTTTTTAATTTTTTTTAAGCTCAAGAGAATACTGTAAAGAAAATGAGATTATGGCTAAGGGGAGGGCTTACAACTTTCAAGAAAGTCATATATATAATATATATATTATATGTATAGATGCATAACATATGCATATATAATATATATGTATTATAAAATATAATGCTTGGCAAAAGGTTGTTTATAAATTAACATTTTGAAAAATGAAATATTTCAAACATTCTGTTGTATATATATACAATGGAATATTATGCAGCCATCAAAAAAATGAAATCTTGCCATTTTGAACTACGTGGATGGAACTAGAGGGTATTATGCTAAGCAAATAACTCAACCAGAGAAAGACAATTATCATATGATCTCACTTGATATGAGGAATTTGAAAAACAAGACAGAGGATCATAGGGGAAGGGAGGGAAAAATGAAACAAGATAAAACTAGAGAGGGAGGTAAACCATAAGAGACTCTTAATCTCAGGAAACAAACTGAGGGTTGCTGGAGTGGAGGGGGGTGGGAGGGATGGGGTGGCTGGGCGATGGACGTTGGGGAGGGTATGTACAATGGTGAGCGCTGTGAATTGTGTGAGACTGATGAATCACAGACCGTACCCCTGAAACAAATAATGTATTGTATGTTAATTTAAAAAAAGAAAAAAAAAAGCAACTCTATGATAATCAACATCCACTGGAAGTGTTTCCAAGCATGAGGTGCTAAAAGGGATAATTAGAAAATGTATGTCTGTTGTAATTTAGAATGCAGAGCCAGATTATGATTTTTAAATCTGGTTCCACCACTTACTGTGTGGGGGGCAATAGTATACCTAAACATATTAGGATGAGCTAGGTTACCACCCAGTAAAACTTAGCCCCCCAAATCAGCTTACACAATAACTTTTACTTCTCACTCATACAAAGCTTATATTGGTTCACTCAGATCTCCAGGGCAGCCATGATCCTTCAGTTGGCCCAAATTCAAGGCTGCTTGAATCTACACCATCTTCACATTGGTAAGGGCCTGCATCCCATCATAGCAGGGGCAGAGAAAGCATGGTAAATCCAGGCATCAGGTCTTACAGGCTTCCCTCTTTTATTTTATGACAATATTGATTACTGTGAAGTAGGCAGAAAAGAAAATTAAGATAAAGTTAACCTGATTTTAAAACTGTATCTAATTTTAGAACTTGAAAGTGCCTAAAAATACTCCCATCAAGCCCCCTTATTTTACAGATGTGGAAACAGACACAGAAACAGAAGAGAAAGTATAATAATTTTTGCCTGAGATTACAGAGCCAGCAATAGCAGGGTCTGAAGTTCACATTCAGAAATCCTTCCTAGCTCCCTACTGACTGCAATTCTACCACCAACCTTTGGAAGTGTGCTAACATTCTTGCCTCTTCTGTCATATCCTAGAGACCAGGGCAACAAAGCGGTTAGGTGTCTCTTTTCCAAATTTATATTGTATGGAAAACCCCAAACTGATGGTAGTAATAGAGGAAATGTCTCCAGGCCTCAAATGATATTGCAACAGTTATTATCAATTTCTACTAATTGTATTTTAACAGTGTCATATTTATTGTCCAATTCAACTGAAAATCCAGGATTAAATAACATATTGAAAAGAATTTTTTTTTGCTTATAGGAGGAAAGAATAGGTCTCAGAAAAGACACAGAAGAGCATACCACAGAACTTCGAAAATGATTTTAAAAAGAAAGTCCCGTTTATCATTTTGTGCTTTCTGAAGCAACATTATTTTAACATGAATTTATCCCCAGACTCTTCTAACCCACACTGCACTGCAAGGTCTATTACTATCAGTAGGGAGAACTGGAGTGCTGAGCTAGCTGGAACAGGTGGGTTTGGTTTCCATTTGCTGAGCAAAGGGGAAATAAAACAACATGTCAAGATAAGCAAATTGCCTACTGTATTTACTGATGGGTCTGGCTGGCAATGACTAATACAATCACTTTCCACATGAGCAGATTCAGGTTTAAAATGTAGCTTTAGTTACCTCTAAAATGAAAGGAATGATCAGAGTTCTATTACCACTTCCATTCACTTAGATCATTACCGTATCGATTTTTTCCTTTCCCTTCCCTGCTTTCCTTCAGACCCCAGCACTGTATGGGGAAAGGCACACTCAGCTCATGAGGCTGAGTTGAGGAGGAATGCTACCCTAAAGCATCCTGGGAAATGCCTGGCCAGAATTGAGACAGGGACCATGGGAACAAGCCCCAAGTGAAAAACATTATGCACTCGGGACGCTTTCTGTTGGTTGTTATTGTTACACTGTTTCTTTTACAGAGCAAAACTGGGATGCGCTCCATATACAAGCTGGATTTGAAACAGAGGACCCAGGCTCCCAAAAGTACGGAGGAGCTGTTTGAGTAGTCTGCCAATATCAACCAATCAGGATGAGTCTCCTCCAACCAATCAGGAAGAGGCCCTTATTTTTATTTTTTATTTTTTTCCTTTCCCTCATTAGTATATTGGTCTGGGTGGGAACTTGAGAGGTAACTCTCTCTAAGCTGGGCCTCTCCTACGTTGGGGAGGCTAGACTTAACTATTCTCTGTTGGTGGTGTGTCACCCCTCTGCTCAAGGCCCGAATAAAGCCTTGCTTGTGCCTTTTTTTGCGGGGCGTCTGGCCTTGTTTCTGTTGTCCGGCTCAAATATCTGACTCCGGTAACAGAACAACTGTTGTCTGTTACTTCTTTGCTACGTATCTCATCTTGGAAAACTGACAATTTTTTAATGAGTTCAGAGATTCAGTTATTGTACGCAACACCCCAAATACTCTGGTTAAAAATGTTTTTGTGGGGTAAGCTCCCTATAGACCCTACATAATGTCATCTGACTTTAACAACTAGGAAACATTATTTATTCAAGTGGCAGCTTGCTTACTGGACGACATTGATAGGAAATAGTTACATGCCTAAAGCTAGTATGGCTCTGCTAAAAGATTCTGCAAAATTTTGTTTAGTGTAATGATGAAGACCATTATGACATTCTTATTAAGTACACTATATATTTAAAAAATAAACCTGGTACATCCTATTCTTTTAAAACTGGCACTGAGACTATTCTTCCTCTAAAGCATTGTGAATCAGAGAGGTCTAGATAAGAATAAAAGCAATCTCTTAGTGGAGTAGCTTAGACCTCTCAAAGATGATATTTGTCATTCACATCAAGTCTGAGCAAGTATCTGGGCTAGTTTTATATGTCAAAACCACAAAGGAAGGCTTAGCAAGGACATTGTTTCTTGCTTTGCATGAGGCAGCTGAGAAGATGTACATCATTTTGCTCATACACTGAACTCCCCTCCCTTTTCGTTCCTGCTTCTCTCCTGCTTGGAGTTGACTCCTCCTTCCTGCAGCTCCGAGGATCACAGGCTGATTGAATAACACAGCGGTTTGGTTCGAGGGGGAGCTGTGCTCAGTCTCTCTCTCTCTCTCTCTCTCTCTGTGTGTGTGTGTGTGTCTCTCCTTTTTGCTTGTGTGTGTCTCTCTCTGAACCCGCAAAGCTGAAACCTACCTGATAATCTTTCTGCCTTTGAATCCAGCTCTGGAACCAAATGCATCGCTTTACTGCTCTTAAAAAGTGAATAGAGTTTGATTACCTCAAGCTACAAGAAGGACATAAAAGGAGCCAGACATCATTGTTTTTCAATCTACCTGAGGAGCTTTTTGCTTTTATGCCAGAAACTTAATGGTTTCAGGAGGAAGTTTTTGGTTTGTTTTTAACTGGAATGTTGAAAAGTTTCTTATTGATGCTTTAAATGGAACCCAATTTTTAAATATGGGTTGAGTCAGATCTAAAGGAGACATGCCTGATCATTTTCTGCTGGACTGACGGGGGAACATCTAGAGGGAAACTTGGTGGGAGAGAATGAGATCCGATTTGCAACCAACAATCATGCTTTATTTTGAGAATATTTACAGACTCACTGAAAGGGAAATTAAATATTAACCAAAGACAATGTCTGGATTTTCCAGTAACTTATCAACAAATGACTCTAGCGTGTGGAAAGAAAATAATAATTCGACGAACCTTTTAAACCCGCCAAGAACTTCAAATATCTATCTTTTTTGCCTGACATGCTTAATGACTCTTGCAGCCCTGGTGGGCAGCATTTATTCATTAGTTTCCCTGCTGAAAATGCAGAACAGAACCGTTGTGTCCATGCTTGTGGCTTCCTGGTCTGGGGATGATCTCATGAGTGTCCTGTCGGTGACCATCTTCATGTTTTTGCAGTGGCCAAACGAGGACCCTGATTACTTTCAGTCTCTGTGTACCACCTCTGCCTTACTGTATTTATGCCAGGGCCTCTCAAGCAATTTGAAGGCGACTCTCCTAGTCTCCTACAACTTTTACTCGATGCACAGGGCTGTGGGGAGCCAGGCAGCCTCCAGAAGATCCGGCCAGGTGCTCGGCGTGGTGCTGACCGTATGGGCAGCCAGTCTGCTGCTCTCCGCGCTCCCGCTATGCGGCTGGGGCACCTTCGTGCGTACGCCTTGGGGTTGTCTGGCGGACTGCTCCAGCTCCTACGTGCTGCTCCTCTTCGTTGTGTACACTTTGGCTTTCGGACTCCTCGCCGGCCTCTCGGTTCCTCTCAGTCACCAGTTATTGTGTTCGGAGGAGCCGCCGAGACTCCATGCCAACTACCAGGAAATTTCCCGCGGAGCTTCCACTCCTGGGACCCCTCCAAGCAGGGGGAGAGTGCTTTCCTTGTCCCCAGTTGATGCTCCCGGCCCTGCGCTTCGGTGTTCTGGGGGATGCTCTCTGAGCTCCGACACTGTATTTGGACCGGGTCCACCAGTGAGGGCACGGCCCGAGCAGACGCCGGAACACGAGGCTGCCGCTGTGGTTGGAGCCCGCAGGCGTGAGAACCGGGGGACTCTCTATGGCACCAGGAGCTTCACCGTGAGCGTAGCGCAGAAGCGCTTCTCTTTGATCCTAGCGCTGACAAAAGTCATCCTTTGGCTGCCCATGATGGTAAAAGTGCAGTTGCTCAAGCGCGCGGGTGTGTGTACCAGACAGTGTGAATGCGTGTTGGGACTAGCGTCCCTGGTTGGGAGAGTCCCCAAGAGACGCGCAGTTAAGTCCGCTTCCAACTGTGGCTCGCTCGGTTTTAGAGACGCACTTGGGAGGAAGGCAGCTCACGGGTAGAGCTGGTTGGCTGCGAAGCCTTTGCTACTAAGTGCTTCTCGTTTCAAAATTGGGGAGGGGGGCAGGGAGCGCTTTTGGGCGCGGGAGACAGTTTTCCTAGATCTATCGTGGCCAAGGGTGTTCTTGTCTCTTGTAGCAATATCTGGGAATATTCAGAAAAGAAGGGAGGTAGTAAAAGGGTTTCCTAACCACCCCCCCAATCCTCTGTCATCCCTTTCTATCCACTCCATTTCTGTCGAGTAAGGACTCCGCCTATCCTCAGCAGGGAGAGAGATTGGAGAGGCACGATCAGAAGTAGAAAGAGAAGAGAGGGGGCCAAATAGGCTTTTTGTTCAAGCCTTCAAGTGGGAGGCCAGTTTTGACTTGGGAAGGTGGCACCCTGCTGTGACAAGCAGGCTGGGGGCAGGGGCCGGGGGTCCAGGGATGTGTCAAAGGCCATCTGGAGTACCAGGTGCAGGTTTCCAGTTTGCCTGCCTGTTTTCCTGGTAGCATCCCCAGCATTTTAAATTGTGCTTCGGAAAGAGACCTGAGGTGGCAGGGGGCACAGACCAGGCACCCAGGAGTGGAAACCACCCTGTGGTCTAAATCATCAGGGCTCATCCCAAGGGATCTCAGTGGTGCACCACCAAAACAGGGCTTCTGGCTCTCAGGCAGGAAGGGAGCCTGGAGAAGGTGGGGTGGGGCAGCATGCTTGGGGGAAAGCCTTCACAAAGTGGACAATTTTATCCTGGGATAGGTCTGAAGCTCTTTGCCTTTGCAGATCCACATGATGGTTCAGCACGTGGTGGGGTTTCAGAGCCCTCCCTTCGAGACACTCAGCTTTCTACTAACCCTGCTGGCCACCACTGTAACCCCAGTGTTTGTCTTGTCCAAACGCTGGACCCACTTGCCCTGTGGCTGCATCATCAACTGTAAGCAGAACGCATATACAGTGGCATCTGATGGGGAAAAACGTAAGTCCTTGACAGTGTGGAGGTTGGGAGCAATAAGCATACAAACACAGAAAAGTGGTCTGTTGAGAAGTTGTCTGAGTAGGGAATGACGAATCCAAGGACAAATATAAATGGTAAATAAAGGGAAGAAATTATAATGTGAAACAATTCTTAGCACAGTGTTGGGGTAAGTTTTAAAGGGGGCAGGTTTAAAACAACTCTGTGAAGTGCTTGTACATTGAATAATTATTTTAGGGAAGAAAGGGATAGACAGAATTTATTCAACACAGCATGAAGTCAAAAAGGCCCTTAGATGCTTAGATATCCACCTTAGTTCTTAGCCCAGAGTAGAACATAAATTCCCTTCCCAAGTCTACATAAGAAGCCTGCATCTGAAAAGAGATTAACTCTTTGAAGAGTTAAAACACATTATATCATAGCCCATTATTATTTTTTTATTATGTTATGTTAATCACCATACATTACATCATTAGTTTTTTATGTAGTGTTCCATGATTCATTGTTTGCGAGCCCATTATTATTTAATGGAGCAGAATTTTTATTATTTTCCTTCTTGTATACTTCCAGGGTTTTGGAAAGTTTTCAAAGTAGAGTGCCTGAAAACAGTTCAAAAACAAATTTTAAGGGGGGCCTGGCTGGCTCAGTTGGTAGAGCATGTGACTCTTGATCTCAGGGTCTTGAATTTGAGCTTCACATGGGGTGTAGAGATTACTTAAAAATAAAATCTTAAAAAAAAAAAAGACAAGAGGAAAACAAATTTTAAGTGCATGCTTGTACTTCCAGAAAACACAAAAAACTCTCGTTTCAGGAAGGGAAAAGGTGGAGAATTTGTCCATCTATGTTTATGTATGAATATAGCCATCCTAGTTACATTAAACAGACAACAATAACAACAAAAAACTATATTCTAAAGAGTATACCTAGAACGGGAGTGGGGTCAATTATAAAACTCTCTAGAGTGTGATTGTTCCCATACTGACAGGAAAAGTTGAGGAATGACCTTTGTATTTTGACTCTACCAGGAAGAAAAAGGATATTAGTTTGTCATTCCAGACAAAAGATAGGATGTTCTACCATTTAATGTCTAAAAATGCATTAGTGTATTCTGAATTAACTGTTTCATTAATTGTCCTTTGCTCAGAATAAGCAAGTATATTACTCTTCAACAGAGAAAAAAAAGGTAAACAAAATAGTTCATCTCAGACTATTTCAGAAGTATAGAAACTGGAGAATATGAAAGTATATTCTGCAATCAATTCTCAACAGGGTTATTTTATAAACATCAATTAATCATGAACTCGTCATTTTCCATGTATTGATGACATTTAAAATTTAATGTCTAGGTATTTTTCAAATGATCAGGAGAGTTCTTTAGTTTTAAGGATGCCATAAAGTTTTATTGTTAAAATTCATCTATGTCTTTAAAATAAAATAACCATGGAACTTATATAACAATTATGTGCTTCTGGAGATTTAATATCTAGAACAACAGTGACACAGAAAATTAATAATAAATCCTTTGAGCCACATAGAACATATATAAAAATCATTAACAAGCCTGGAAGTTCTAACATTCTATCAAATGTTAACATTTTGCCACTGAATTAGTGAGCCAGAATTGTCTTATAGTATTTAAGATTGTGAGAGAGACAATGAAAGTCCAATGTCAGAGAAAATGAAAAGTCTTAGTGAAGTGACATAGGGCAGTCATTTTTAAGAAGTAAAGGATACCTATTATCAGAGCTGAAAACAAAGCAATGCAACAGACCTATCACTGCAAATGGTCTAGGAAGTATTCTATCTTGTACTGCACAAGATGGAAGAGCCTATGGCAGGCTGACAGAATCAATAATTACAGTAATATCTCACGTTTGAAGTTAAAATCACACCTTTCAAGATCAAAATAATATTTTTCCTCTAAAATTTCCATTGCTCTTATTTGTATTTAAAATCTCAGGGAAGAAATTCCCTGAAAAACATAGGTTTATAAAAAGAGGCATGGCTTCAAAAATCAAACATTGTGAGCAACGTTAGTTTAAAATGCCTGTAGTCCAAATGGCTCCATTCTCTTATATGATCCCAGGTTCTGCCATAGGGAAATTCTGAGAACAAGAATGATATATTTTCACTGTCTGAGAGAAAACACATCCTATATTTTCCTATTGCTAGGATGACACGAGAACAGAATTTCAAAATCCCAAAAATGTTCATCCTCAGGTAGGCAAGTGCCTGATCAAGTGCCTTGATTCTTTGGGAATATGGCTTCAGTTTTACATTTAGGCTTTTTCTCTTTAACAAACTAAGATTCCCCCTTTTACATTCTTTGCAAGGGAACTCCAGAAACAAGGAAGCTTCCTAACTCATATCTGCCATAGGTTCATTTTGCAGATGTAAATATAATTCTACATCTCATTCTTAGTGAATGGAAATGGAGAGACATGCAATCAAAAGATGCATGTCAGTAATGGGAAATAAATTGCAGATTAATAATTCTCTCCTGTTTCCAACATTAACCTGTATTACTAGTGTCTCAAAACAAAAGTATTTAAAATAAATGATTTTAACACAGAGGTCTCAGGTGGAAGACATATGGGAAGGATATGGTTTTCACACTCATTTTGTTTGCATGAGATGATGTTTTCTTTTTTAATTAAACAGTTAAAATATTTTCAATAAAATCAGAAACTGTTTTTATTTTAAATAAAATCAAAGTATCTGCTAAGTGACGTATTACTCTGAAGAATTATTTATTTTTATAAGCTGATATAATTACTTATGTTTAAAATTGCAATTAGCAAGATGTGATTAAAAGCAAAAGACTAAAGCTAATTCATGTTTCATCCAGGGTTTAGCTTTTCAGAACAAATACATTACATTTATTTATTTATTTATGTTTGCAAGTATAGTATAGACTTCAAAAGATCCCGACTGTATTCTGACAGTCTTTAAGTTTCTGGTAAGTTATTAGTCAAACATTGTCAATTGTTATATTGTTATAACCTATTATCTCCATTAGTTACCTCAGTCAGAATTTACTTTTAGCTCTCTCATGGGTCTAATTATCAGTAAACCAATTTCACATACAGATTAGCAACTCGAATTCTGGAATCAGTTGCCTTTTAAGTTCAAATCTCTTTACCAGTTAAGTAATCTTAAGTAGGTTTCCTCTACCAGCCTCAGTTTTCTCAACTGTAAAATAGAATCAATACGCCTTTTATTATGTAGGGTTGTTGCTATGTTAAATGACATGACTTACGTGCATAACTTAGCCCTGGAGTCCTCCTCTTCTCCATGATGTCCAACACAATTGCACTTCCTTCTCAGAGCCTACCTCAGACTACCTCTTGCACTTCATGACATGGAGGCAGATTCTCCATTGATAGTCTACACACTCCTTCAAAAACATTACTCACTTTCGCTTTACATATTTCATAATCATAATACACAGCTAATAAAATACATTGTCACAGACATCAATTCTATTGTGTTATATGATAAAATTGGGATTTATGAGTTTTTGTTTGCTTACTGCCCTTGAATTGGCAATTTGCCACTTTTTTAGTTCCTTCAGCTTTCACACCACTGAAGTAAGTTAAAAATCCCAACTTAATTTTACTGGACTACATTACTAGAAAAAGTAAATAGAACTATACATAAAAGTGTATAGAATATTAACATATGTTTCTACTTTTCCAATTTCTTTGGACAGAAATTCTTGTTTGTGTTCTGGCTCAAACAATGACTATTTTGGCTCAAATAATGAATGATACCTATAAATTCTATTTTCAGTCAGCAGAATTGCTTTGTAAATCTTCAGTTCTGGGAAAATTTCAGTAATAGAATCAGCATGTGAATGGCACTAGGATATATTGTAGGATGAATCAAATTTTATCTGTTGTTCCCACAGAAATTTTATAACTTTTCATAGATTTTTCCACCAAGGATAGCTAAGTCTGGTATATGACATAGAGCTATCTGAGAAGAAAAATACTTTGAAATGAGCCATGTTTTGAAAGATGAAAACCAAAACATTAAATCGCATTTTGTCTATCACCTTGATGTAACTTCATTTTTTTTTAAAGATTTTATTTATTATTTTTTAGAGAGCAAGCGAGAGAGAAACAGCATGAGAGGGGAGAGGGTCAGGGGCAGAAGCAGGCTCCCCGCTGAGCGGGGAGCCCGATGTGGGACTCGATCCCAGGACTCTGGGATCATGACCTCAGCTGAAGGCAGACGCTTAACCATCTGAGCCACCCAGGCGCCCATAACTTCATTCTTAATATATAAAATAATCTAGTATTTAATGACATTCACACATAAAAATTATATCATTTTCTTTCACATTCTCACTTGTTATTCTACTAAGACTTTGCACCATATCTACCAACTAGTAGTACTATATTAGCATTACAGTAGCATTACATTTCGCTTGGCTTAAACCATAAAAAGTTTTATGCATTCCTGCTAAATTCATCTTGTAATTAATCAGGTTTAGAGACATGCTATAAAGTGCTTTAGATCACAGAAATATAAATCTATTCACTATTTTTTACAATTCATTCCAAATTTATTTGTATCAGAAATGAATATGTTATTTTAAGAAGTTTGAAAACTATTGCAACATTTTCTAATTATTAATGTATGCATTTATAAACATAAATGTCAGGAGTGGCATACATCAAAATATTTAACATAGTCATAACTGTTGGTGATATTGTCAGCTGTCAGCTGAATAACTTATATAATATTAAAACCTTCTTAATAACTTCTAGCAAAATAAAATTTATAAACAATATCTTTTATCCCCAAATAAAGAAATGTACAGATAACTGGTACACTGAAAAAGCTAAAACTAAAATGAATATATGTGAGAATTTTTGAATTTATGGTTAAATTTTTGTTCATTAAACTGCTTAAAAGACTGCAGGGTTCTTGGAATTGTATGTATTTTAAGCCCCTCATTGTACAAGTGAGAAAAGTTAGGCCCAGAGTGATAAAACACCTTGAATTGATAAGGTATAACTGCTTTGCATAATTCACAGGAAATGAAGATAGTTTTTAAATTCTTAATAATCAGTTTGACTGCACTTTCCTATTTTTATTCACCATATATATCCAATTGTTGTTTATATCTACCTTCCTAACCATGGAACTTTGTTTTTACTTAGCCAAGAGGAGAGGCTTTGAATTCAGTCTATCATTCCAACGGAGTTATGGGATTTATAAAATAGCACGTGAAGATTACTATGATGATGATGAAAATTCTACATCCTATCACAATCTCATGAATTCTGAATATAAAACGACAAAGGACTCTCAGAGAGACACTTGTAATATCTTCAATTCCATAAAAGTGGAAATCAGCACCGCACCCTCTCGGGACAGTTCCATACTAAAAGGGATCAACAAATACACGAATACTGACATTACAGAGGCTAAGCAGGAGTGCCACAGTGAAAAGGGCATCGATCTACTGCTTTCTGAAAGAACAGGAGATGATATTAACTATGAAGAAACCACCTTTTTGGAAGGGCCAGAAAGAAGACTTTCTCATGAGGAGAGTCAGAAACCAGACCTTTCAGACTGGGAATGGTGTAGAAGTAAATCAGAAAGAACCCCTCGTCAGGTACAGTAAAGGTTGTTCTTTCTGTGAAATTAAAAGTGAGACCAAATATGATAGGCATGAAAAAAATGATCAGATGTTTATTTCATTCAATCAAGTCCAAGGTTAATTTCACTTGCTTTGATTTATTTCCATAATATTAAATTTTATTTCAAGGTGTTCTTTGAGGGACTTTAAAATTTTTTAAATTATACATTTTCATTCAAAATCTGTGTTTTGGGATTGACAGAGTTAAACAGGTTCTTTGAAAAGGCTCGAGCTTTCTAATTTAACGTCAAGTAATCTGTCTAAATTCAGACTAGACTCTCAGAAATTGTTTCAAATTAGTTAACTCGTAAGTTTTATTTTTCCCTCTCCCACCCAAAAAGTATTATTCCACATGTGCCCAAGGGAAGTTTTCTTTATAAAGGCAAATATTTATACAGCTAGTGGTGGGGAGGGTAGTCCTGCTGCAACTATACTAGACAGCTTGCCTATTAATCTTGCTAGAACTAGTCCCTCCAGTACTCAGCAGGAACAAAAAAGAGCTATTCCAGAATATACCCAAGTGAGCCTTTGTAGGCTCTGCTAAATGTCCTATCCTTTTTAAGGATAGAAGAATGGCTTTATGTTTTATAAAACTGAAAGAATTTGCACCTTAATTTTGTCCCATTTTCTCCTAGGTTCCAGCCTGCCTAGAATGATGAGGGATACTTCTTATTTTGTTGAAACTGTAGTGTGATATTGATGTGAGATTGTTCTTTACTCCAAACTCTCATATCTGGCTATTAAAATTGCCCTTGCTTCCCACACTACTGATTTACTAGGGAGAGGAGCCTTTTTCTGCAAGATTCAATGGAAATCAAAGTCCATTTGTCAAAACAAAAACATAATTCCAAAAATATGTGCAAGGAATAATGCATTCATTAATCAAAACATGACCACATATCACCAAATATGAATATGGCCAGAATACTTTGAGACCTCCTTTATTCTCAGTGATAATTAAAGCTACTAGTCTTACTCTAATATCACCATTTAAAAAGTAAGTTGGATAGGGGCGCCTGGGTGGTTCAGTCAGTTAAGTGTCTGCCTTTGGCTCAGGTCATGATCTGAGGGTCCTGGGATTGAGCCCCACCCAAAATGGTACCCCAGCTAAGAGGAAAATCCCTACAGTTTCATCATCAATTTATTCCTGAATAATCTAAACCTCCTGGTTTTCTTGCACTTAAAAATTGTTAGGTAATATTCATGACAAAATGGTGTGTGTGTGTGTGTGTGTGTGTGTGTGTCTATGTATGTATGCATCCCGATAACTTGCAACTACCTTGGTGTGCTATTTCTCTGTCCCATCCCCATGCTTACCCCTTAGGGATTACACCTATCCTGAATATTGCTCATGCTTTTTAATTGCTTTATCACAAGTGAGTGCATTTCTAACACAATATATTATTTAGTTTTGCTTATTTTGAACTTTCTAAAGATGGTGTCATACTGTACCTAATCTTCTGGGACTTGCTTTTTTCCCCACTCAACATTTTTTTAATGTCTTTTGTCAAAACACTGGAAATTATCATCTCAAATACGACAACTTATAGCCCTCATTTAAAAGTTTGATTATAGTTTGGAGAGTATAATCAATTAACTACCCTAGAAACTTATGAAAGGATCAGACACTTTATACTGTATTATGAGCATAATCTATATATAGATTTTATAAATCAAAAAAGAAAATGATATATAGAAGGCACAAAATTTTGATCAATCCAAATCAAATACCAATTAATACCTTTCAACTACAAGGATTTGCTTAAGTATTAATATTTTAATATCTGTGAAGAACAAATAGTTCAGGAAATTGATCTAAAATGGTGCTTGTGAAAAAATCATTAGTAAAAAAATAGAGAACATTCGGGAAAGATAAAATTTCTATTTTCAGAGACTAACTGAAATTAAATGAAATACTATTATAAATTTTCAAACAGCAGTAAGAAATCCTTAAATTATAGGCTGACGTTATTGATATGACTTGCCTTTAGCAAAACTGCCACCAAACTTGAAGTTTAACACGTAACCCAAATACATTTAGGGTTGAAAAGCTTATGAAAACTCTTCCATGACCAAAGACAGGTTTTCATCTGTAACCTATCCTTCACCAGCAGATATTTCATGGGAGTAGGTGGTGACTTAGAAAGCACTTTCATTTCATCCTTTTCTCCCAAGTACCTTTTTTGCTCTGAAAGCAATGTTAACTTATGTATCCTAAAGTGATATATTAAACTGCAGTGGACACTACGGTAAGTTTATAAAAATACTATCTCTTCTGATTTTCTATGGTTGTACTGTCAAATATTTAGGCTCTATCTATCAGTTCATATTTAAGTGCCCTACAATTTATAGTGTGTATTCTTTGTTCTTAGGGTTAAAAAAAAGCAGGTTTGATTTAAAATAAATATAGTGAGCCTTATTTTGACAATACACGTTGCTTAATTTTTTATTAGAGTTTATGTTAGTAAACAAATTCTCAGTGTATTTTGTTGGAAATCCTGGAAGAAGTGAAAGCATCCGATCAAGGTTAAGGTGTAAAAAAGATGGTCATAGAATGGCTTCAGTAGGTTTAAATGTGTGATCCAATAAAATTTATCAGAGTTGCAAGTGGTTGTAAGACTGAAATTTAGTGTTAAACTTAACCACACAATTACTTCATTTTGGATCCCTAGTAGGTAGAATCCTAAGAAGTTCACTTTTAAAATATTCATAAAAAATAGAAATGTCAGCACTCTTCAGTTACAAAGTTTTAATATGGTAGCCGTAAGTGTGACTGTCCCTCAAATGAAATAAGGATTTTCCAGAACCTAAAAGTTTTGTCATCTATGAATAAAGAAAATTGGACTTATAAAATAATTTGGTGGCTTGTGGGTGATCACTCTAATTTTCTCTTCTAATATAAAGCCCATCAATGAATTCCATTTTCTTTTCTTTTAATGTGTTGTCTTAAAGCTCTAGAAACTCATTTGATATAATAAATCAGAAACAAAGATATGCTGTAACTATGCCACTTAATCCCTTTTATAATCCTATCATCAAAGCATCTGAAAGCTGAAAGGTCCTCCACCATGCCAGTAGAATACAGAAAAACAGAGTCTGAAACAATCCTCAAATGAGAGACCAAGCAGGGGAAAGTGATGACATTTGAATTAGCTACACAAACCACTTAGCATAAGGATGAATAAATAAACAAGAACTAACTTTAAAGTCACCTGAGCATCAAAGAAATTTTATTCTCATTTTAAGAAAAATGTTTTAACTATTTAAAAATAGTTTTACAAAGCAAAGTTGTGTTTGCTAGCAGAGTGAAGCAGCAACATTGGTTTCTATAGCTTTTAAATATTATTATTTCTTTAAATAATTTTCATTAAAAACTGGAAACCAAGTCAAACTAGATTATTTTGGGTTCTTTACATTAGAGCTTCTCAAATTTTACTGTACAAATAAGTCAAATGGAGATCTTGTTAAAAGGTAGATTGTGACTGAGTAAATCTGAGGTGGGCTCCAAGATTCTGCATTTCTGACAAACTCCTAGCTGACTCTGATGAAAATAAAAAGTCCCATCCCAGACCTAGAGTCAAAATCCCCAGTTGGTTCAAAAGCACATTAAAATTTAAGAAGTCCTGCATTAGCATCTAATCCCTAGGAGATAAATACCAGTTTAAAGGGCAGGGCAAATTAATTCCTTCCATTTAATATATGCCTTGTAAAATAAAATAAGACTAGAAGAAAATACTCCAATACAATAGTCTCCCCTTATCTGTGGGGGATATGTTCCAAGACCCCCAGTGGATGCCTGAAACTGCAGATAGCAAAGAACCCTATATATACTATGTTTTTTCCCCCAAACATACCTAGATACAGTCTAATTTATAAATGAGGCACAGTAAAAGATTAATAATAATAACTGCAATGATAGTAATATACTGTAATAAAAGTTATGTGAATGTGGTCACACTCTCAGTTTCAAAATATCTTATTGTACTATACTCCCCCTTATTGTGATGATGTGAGATGATAAAATGTTATATGATGAGATGAAGTGAGGTGAGTGATATAGGCAGTGTGATGCAGCATTAGGCTACCACTGACCTTCTGATGCTATCTCAGGAGGATTATCTGCTTCTAGACCGTGGTTGGCTGTGGGTAACTGAAACCACAGAAAAGTGATACCTGGATAAGTGAGGGAGCTACCTGTACATATTATCTCTTACCTCTCCTAAAAACAGTGCATCTTCTCTTTTCATTTTTAAAAAAGTAGACTATTAAAAATTAAATCAGGCATAAAATATTAGTGTTTCCTGTGACATTGTTAACTTAATAACTGTAAATGCTTAAACCTATTCTCTGAGTAATTTTTGACATTTTAACTGAAGTGACCATAGGAGAAAAATTCACTTATCACCTTCTATTTGTAGCCTGAAGGCAGTCATTCTAACACAAATGACTGTCTGGAGTATACATATTTTATATTTAGCTATATCTATTTGTTAGAGTGGTTAGTTCATTACTCACTGTTACACTGCTTTCTTTTTTTATAAACATTTATAACTTCTATTGTTTTGTGATTATAAAGTAATATAATTATTGTAGAAAATTTAGAAATTGTTGATACGCAAAGAAAAAACACCCAATTCAAACTACCCAAAGTTAACCACTATTTACATTTTATCATCTAAAACTTCAGGCTCTTTCCCATGCATATATTCTTATTTTTGACAAAAACAGGATCACATTGCATACACTCTTTTGGAATCCACTTTTCTTTGTATAACAGTATAATTTCCACCTGCTTTAAATTGTTCAAGCACTTTTTGAGATTATCTGGTACAGTTTAGAATGGCTGTTTGGAGTGCAGCTGAAAACTCATCCATAAATGTAAATTTATCATTAGACAGATCTAGGAAATGGGTATATGTATACTCATGTACACATCTATATTTCTGTAACAGTTTCTCTGTATCAATAATTTAATACCATGAGTTTGCACTAATACCTCCAAGTCCAATCAAATACCATTGATTCATTCATGCCTTTCCCTTTTCTTATTTGTTACTTATTTTTCTGGCAGTGAGACAATTGGCTCTCACTCTCCACAAATGTATTTACTTATTTGCTCAATCCTGGTATACATATAAAGTAGTTTTAGAATTGTGAACCTACACTCTTGTGGGGAAAAAAAAAAGTACTGACTAGAGTATAATAGTTGGGTATAGTTCTTTTCATCTTTAAATTTTTGGTTTATAGTTAAAATACAATCCTCCCCATTTACTTAGGTTAGTTATTTTCATTTGCATTCCCTTCATTTTATATTACATTTTGAGTTCCTCCCACTTTCTTTTTGATTTTGGTTATTTATGTTTGGGTATGTTAAACATTGCCATGATTATAAGAGTCAGAACTACATAAAATATATGCTTTCCTCCCTCATTCCTTCTTCCCTGTTCCCATTTTCCCCATTCTTTCCACCCTGTACCTACCTATCCCTTGTGTGTAATCAATCTCATAGTTTCTGGTTTAACGACCTTGTATTTCTTTTGCAAAATGAGCAGATACATGCATACCTTCTTATATGTCCTTCTTCCTTACATATACTCTTTTGCACTTTACTTTTTCCACTAAACAGTATATCATAGAAGTCACTCCCTATCAGTTCATAGAGATATTTTATTTTTTATAGCTGCAAAATTATACATAGTGTGGATACACCATAGTTAACTCAATCACTCTCTTATATGGGTCTTACAATGTTTCTAGTATTTTACAATTAAAAAATATTGTAGTAAATGTTACACATATGTATTTTCATATTGCTGGAGGTGTATCTTCAGAATAAATTCCTAGAATTAGGATTTTTGTGTCAAAAATAAGTGTAGTTTTGTTAGGAATTGCCAAATTCTCTCCCAGAAGAGTCATACCAATTTGCACTCCCATTAGCAATATGTAACAGAGGACTCTTTTCCTCACAACCTCAGTAACAGTATATTATGGTGTTTTTAAATTTTTGTCAGCCTGAGAGGAGACAATCTCAGAATTGTTTTAAATTATATTTATGTAATTATAAATGAGTTTGAATAGTTTCATTTGTTTAAGAGCGCTTTTTGTCTTTTTACTTTTTGTGAATTGTCTCTTCTTATCTTTTCCTTATTTTTCTATCAGGTTTTTGTCCCTTTATCCTTTGATTTTTAAGAGTTCTTTATATATTAGGTATATTAGTCCTTTGTCTGTGATGTATATTACAAATATATTTTCCCAGTCTGTCAGTTATCTTCTGTTTATGGTGTTTTTTTTTTAAGAATGCATACTTTAAAAATTTGTTTACAGTAAAAATTATCAGTCTTTTATTTAATTGGCTCTGGATTTTGAGTCATCATTAGAAAACCAGTTCAAAATGGAATTCACCCATGTTTTCTTCTAGTACTTGTATGATTTCAATTTTTACATTTGGATCCCAGATCCATTTGGAATTTATTTTTGTATTTGGTGTAAGGTATGAATATAATTGTCTTTTTTCTAAATGGTTACCCATCATTTAATAAAAAGTATAATTTATTTAAAAGTCCATCATTACTCACAGTGTTTTGAGATATCATTTTTATCTTATACTACATTTCCATACCTACTTGGGTTGATTTCTGGGTCTTCTATTCTATTCCACTATCTATTCATGCACTAGTATCTCACTGTTTAAATTGGAAAGGCTATTATAGTGAGTTTTAATGTCTGGTAGGGCTGGTTCCTCTCCCCCACCCCCAGTATTTTTTTCTTTTTCAGTATTTTTCATGCTATTCTTGAACTGCTTCATATCTAATTCACTTTCAACTCCATAAAAAAGCTTTATCAAGGTGTGTTAAATTTATAAATTAGTTCAGAGAGAACTGACATCTTTATAATGTTTTGTTGTCCGATCCAAGAACAGGGGATGTCTTTCCATTTCTTCTAGTCTACTCTTGTTATCTTTCTCCTGAAAGATTTTAAAGCTGTCTTCCTACAAGTTTTATACCTTTTCATTAAGTTTATTCCAAAATACTCAATCTTCTTTGTTTTCATTGTAAATGAGGTTCTTCTACCATTATGTTCTCTAACTGGTTCTTGTTTGTGTATTTTAAGGATATTGATTTCTGCTTGTTAATATTATTCTGCTACATTATCGAATTATTTTATTGTTTAAATAAAATCATTGATTATCTAGGGTTTTCTAGGTATACTATCATATCATCATCAAATAGAGATAGTTTTACTTTTTTATCAATTGTTATACCTGTTTTTAATTTCTCTTGTCTGGTTGCATTGGCTAATACCTCTAGAACAATTTTGAATAGTGGAAGAGACAGGGCATCCTTGCTTTATTCTTTATCTTAGTGAAAGGTTTCTGATGCTTTCTCATTAAAGAAGATATTGGCTCTCACTACTTTGTAAAGCAGGTAATTCAATATTTTGATGATGATAATATTATGATAACTAATATTTACTGAGCACTTGCTATGTACCACACACAGTTGTAAGCACTTTACATATAATTGCTCATTTAGTATTCACAAAGTCTATCTGGTAGATATTACCCAATGTTTACAGATGGAAAAACTGAAGCACAGAAAAGTCTATTGGGGCCTAGGAGCAAACTCAGGCTCTGACTCCAGGGATAGTCCACATATGCACTATCATAACTGCTTCAGAGAGATAATTTTCATAGTTAGCAAATCATTTCTTACACTAACTCCTATCCATTCTCCTCACACAGGCAGATCAGTATCACCTAGGGAATCTTTAAAAATGTCCCACCCACAGAAATTCTGATTTAATTGGTATGCAGCAAGATTTGGGTAATGTTTTTAAAAACTCTCTGTGTGTAGATATTTACAAAATATATCAACAAAGGACTTGCATTTAGAGTATGTATTTTATAAAGAACACCAATAAATGAACATGAAAATGACAGAAAACCCAATAGTATATGACCAGAGATTTAAAGCCATACTTCACATAAGAGGAAATAAAAATAACCATACACATATATAAAGGTATATCACATCATTAATAACCTGGAAATCTCAATTAAAATAGCAATGAGACACCACTGCACACCCACAAGAATAGCCAAAATTAAGCCATCTAACAATACCAAGAGTTGATGAGAAACAGTCTGGGAACATCTACAAAAGTTAAATATATACATGCCTCACACCCCAGCAATTCCACTCTTGGGCATACACCCTAGAATTGCACGGTTCAATACAATAGCCACTTCTCACATATATCTACTTAAATTTGAATTAATTAGGGGCACCTGGGTGGCTCAGTCAGTTAGGTGTCCAACTTGTATTTCAGCTCAGGTCACATTCTCATGGGTCGTGAGACAGAGCCCTGTGTAGGGCTCCACACTCAGCAGGGAATCTGCTTGGGATTCTCTCTCCCTCTCCCGCTGTCCCTTCTCTCTCTCTCTCTCAAATAAACATATCTTTTTAAAAAATTAATTAATTTTTTATTTAAAATTCAGTTCCTCAGTTGCACTATTCAGTTCTAGGGCTTAATATCCAAATATGACTAGTGGCTACTGTACTGGACAACAAAAATATAAAGCATTTCTATCACTGCAGTTCTATTGGACAGTGCTACCCTAGAACATGTTTATGTTTCTTTTTTTTTTTCTTTAAAGATTTTATTTATTTGTCAGAGAGAGAGCGAGACAGAACACAAGCAGGGGGAGAGGCAGGCAGAGGGAGAAGCAGGCTCCCCGCCGAGCAAGGAGCCCCATGTGGGACTCGATCCCAGGACCCTGGGATCATGACCTGAGCTTAAGGCAGCCGCTTAACCGACTGAGCCACCCAGGCGTCCCCATGTTTATGTTTCTGGAAGCTCTTTTTGTAATAGCCCCAACGCTTAGGGATAGACCAAAAGTCCATCAACATTAGAATGGATAAATAAATTGTTGAATATGTTTACAACAGAATACCATGTGCAAAAGTGTATTTTACATGAAGCCAAATAAGCTTGCCTGATCTCTCCCAAGGCTGGGAGGGGCTTTAGCAATGTGTTTATATGGACATAGGTTTTTGTAAAATTAACAAAAACAGTATTTGTGTATTCCTTTTCTTAAAGAAGACAAGTAAGCCCCTCAATATCTGGTTCAACCCCTAACCAAAAAAACAATGAAATTTAAAAAACTAAAGCTACACAAAATGTGAATGAGTTTTGCAAATATATGAAAGAAACATAACAAAAGGAGCATATACTCTATGATTGTATTTAATAAAGCGTAAAGGCAGACACAACTAAATTAAATGATTTAGGGATACATTCAAAAATGGTAAAACCATAAAGAAGAATTGGGAGGTAATTATCCTAGAAGTCTAAGTAGTGTTTCTTTTTAGAAAGAAAGTACACAAGAAAGTACACATGTAGTCCGTGGGGTGCTGGAAATGTTCTATTTGTCATCTTAGGGAGTGATTATATTCTTTTACACTGCATAGTTATCCTTAATGCTGTCTTGGATGTGTGTTATGTTTTATAATTTTAAATTAGTTTAAAATAGTTTGCCCAGATGATTTCTCATGAGCATCCATTGCCCTAGGCCTCTCACCATGTCCTGCTTCTATCTCTTGGGACCATCTAGAACCATTCTCTTACCTCTGCCACTTGCTGTTAAGTTAATGGAATATGGTTATCCAATTCTTCATATTGCTGTCTTTTCTCATCCATGCTAACTATATGTTGTTACTTACAACAACCTTTCTCATCATTAATTCACTTACAGAGCCCATAGTCCTTTAATTATGCAAAACCCAGAATCAGAATATTCAAGGTGTCTTTTCTCCTTTATGCTATGACCTATACATTTGACCCTTGAACAATGCAGGGATTAAGAGAGCCAAAGCCCACCCATAGTTGGAAATCCACATATAACTTTTGACTCCCCAAGAACTTAACTAACAGTCTACTATTGACCAGAAACCTTACCAATATCATAAACAGTCCATTAACACATATTTTGTGTATGTATTATACACTATATTCTTATAGTAGAGTAAGAAAGAGAAAAGAAAATATTACTGAGAAAATCATAAGGAAGAGAAAATACATTTACAGTGCTGTACTGTATTTTTTTTTTAAATCTGCATATAAGTAGACCTGTGTGATTCAAACCCATATTGTTCAAGGGTCAACAGTACTTCTCTTAATGCATCTTAAGATCACATTGACTTATCAAGAAGTCATATTGCACTGCTGGTGTATTTAATATCAGCTAACACCCTTAATGCTCTTTTTTGCTCATGCTGCTGCTTAGCCATTTTGTACATTTGTAGTCTACTGTTTGGACTCAATTATATCTTATCTCTGTTCAATTTCATCTTGTTCCATTTAGCCCACTCTTCCATTACTTTTGGTAGCTTTTTGTAGTGCTATCATAAAATGCCTTGAGAGGATTCTAAGACCTGAATTCTATACTATCATTCCCAAATTTGAATCACCCATGGATTTAATAAGTCACCCTTCATATTTTTATTTAAACTGTTGATTAAAAATGTGGAGTGAGACAGGGCCAAACAGAGAGGTCTGCTGCACACTACCAGAAACAAGTCCCATTGTTCATTTTGGTTTATTTAGAAACACCTTTAGTGTTTAGGTTTTGGAGCCTGACAGATCTTTTTCTGGATGTGTTCTTTCCCATTTTACATGGCGAAATCCTGCTTGTCCTTCAGGTCTCCATTTAAATACCTTATACTCTGGAAAGTTTTTCCTAGGTTTCCAGTTAGACATTCATAATATACCCTCTACTTATTAAATACTCATTTATTTAACTTTTCTATGTTGGGAATTAACTTCACAATGACAGAGTGGATATTTCTTTTGTTGATTGCTTTATCTATCATCGGCACAAAGCATAGTGTCTGGAAACTAGTATGCATGCAATGATTAGCTGCTGAATGAACGAAAAGCAAGAAAGCAAGAAAGGAAGGAAGGAAGGAGGAAGGAAAAAAAGAAAGAATAACAGTATCAAATATGGTGTGTTTATTATGTGTTATACACTGAACTAAATATTTGATGTACATTATCTTATCTAATCTTCACAATAGCAGTTTTACTATTTCCCTATATTATAGATGAGGATACAGGGGTACAGAGGTAGAGGTAACACTGAACTCTGGCCTGCCTGTTTCTAAAGCCCATGCTCCATATGCAACGTTCCATAAGAGACTAGTCACTACTAGAGTGAAAATACATTATAATCCATGATTAAAACAAAGGGTATTACATATCATTTTATTTAGAATAAGGTTTGTTTCAAAATGAATGGTTGTCAGTGAAAGCAACTATGTTTCAAGCTGAAGTGTGGAGGTGACTGAGTTATCTTCCTGCTCTCTAGTAAAGAGAACTCAGTGTGTCAGATAACAAGGACTTCTTACTAATAGTACCACAAAGATACCTCAGGCCATGCCTTCAAATACTTCTTTTTTTTTTTTTTTAAGATTTTATTTATTTGAGAGAGAGAATGAGTGAGAGAGAGTGCGCACATGAGAGAGGGGAGGGTCAGAGGGAGAAGCAGACCCCCCGCTGAGCAGGGAGCCCGATGCGGGACTCGATCCAGGGACTCCAGTATCATGACCTGAGCCGAAGGCAGTCGCTTAACCAACTGAGCCACCCAGGTGTCCCTTCAAATACTTCTAAAACTCTTACCTGGGCAAATGGACCATCTATCTTTTTTGGGACAGAGGAAAGCGGCCAACAACTCTGAAAACACTTATGGGAATTTTGACTCTAACATGGAATTAAGTTGCAGGAGGGATTTGGGTTCAAGATAGGATCCAGGGTGATGAGAAAGGAGTCTAAGACTAGTGTAAGGATAAAGGTGATATTTATTATACTAAATGACTTTGTCATTTTTAAAACATTTGTGGGAATCTTAAAATAGATACTACTCTTTATTGTAAATTCCACAGTCTTCATAGTTGCAACTGACAAATAGATGTAGTTCTATTATGAACATTGGCTATTATTCTCATACATTAATAAAATGAAAGTGAAACAAGAAAGACATATGTTCTCTTTTGCAGTCAAAGACATGTGACTTTTATTGAATCAGTTTTCAATTTTCTGTGCTCTTCACAACATAATAGTTATATGCAAGATACACTTTTAATTTAATTTTAATTGCCATTACTTTCTTAAGTCCAGACAATTCATAAATAAAAAAAATAAAGCACTAATTTGTTGCATTTGCTGACTTCTACAGTATAAATACTCCCCCACCATGGCTGATTTCAAGCCACCAATGTAACATCATTGAATGCAGAGTTAGGAAGAAATGTGCAGCAGCACATTATATAGTATTTCCAATATATATATATATATATATAATAGGTGAAAATAATTTCAAGAGCATATATAATAACAAAATGTAATAAAGTAAATGGGAAATGGTGAATTTTGAGTACTCATTATCTTTCTAATATAATTTAGTTTAAGTTTATATAATTTACTTTTTAACAACTGGCTCTCAAGATTGCTGACATTTTTATGAGTCAGTATAAGCCAGTTTCAGTATTCCACTGGCATACATTATTCAACATAAAACACATGCAATAACACCCAGTGTCTGATCACATGAGCCATAGTGTCCAAGCCATCTGTCCTGCGCTCCTCCTTCCCTACCTGCCTTTTTTTTTGGTATGTTTCACTCTATCTCTTCTTAGAATCTGATTCTTTCTCTGTTTTACCATTTATGAGGCACCTCACCCCAGAACTGATTTAGGCATTTGGTCTTCTTAGCTTGACTCTCAATTTTTCCCAAACAATAGGGATTGAATTTGCATCCATTTCAAATGCAATGTCTACATGATAAACACTTACTTCCCTCCCCCCTCACTATTCCCAATGGACATACAAAACAGTGGGAAATATGCAAACACCCCAGTTACATGGCTAGCATTGTAAGCTTAAAACCCAAGGCTGTATCTTCTGGTTCAATGTTTAATGATCTTTTTAGAAACTATATTCCTTGAAATAAGAAGGAACTGACAGAAGAAATCATTCTCTCTCTCCCTCTCTCTCTCTTAAACTTGTTTCCTTCCCTACTGCAGACTGGTAGAAAGATTGATGAAGACTTAAAGGGTTAAAAAGACAAAGGGAAGAGAGAAAGAATCTCTATCCCCTACAAAGTCCTTACGTATATAATAAAAATCTGATCTTAATATTTATATTCCTAAAAATATTTTACTAGTGTTAAGCTTTCTTTGAACTTGTGTTTATAGAATCATATTTTATCCACCTTCAGACATAATTTAGATTTTAAACCATGTGAATATGACATCTTATCAAATTACATAATGTTCAATTTAGATGGATAGCTCCTACACTGAGCTGCAACAAGTTTTAGATTTAGGGAGCCTTTCAAGCGAAAGAGGAGTAATAAAATCAACCTATTATAGACAGAAACTTTTTTAAGCCACCCATTATAGTTAAAAGTCACACACACACACACACACACACACTATATATATATATATAGAGAGAGAGAGAGAGAGAGAATATATAATTAAGAATGCTGTTTTTTTTCTAAAGATTTTATTTATTTATTTGACAGAGAGAGAGAAAGAGCACAAGCAGAGGGAGCGGTAGGCAGAGAGAGAAGCAGACTCCCCGCTGAGCAGGGAGCCCAACGTGGGACTCGATCCCAGGACCCTGGGATCATGACCTGAGCCAAAGGCAGATGCTTAACTGACTGAGCCACTTAGGCACCCAAGAATACCGTTCCTACAGCTATATCTTGAAAATATAAATTCCTAAATACAGAAACCAATAACATGTGATCTCTACTATTCCTTGAGAATTATTTAACTGCTTAACTTTATCTCTTAGTGTCTAAGTTAACTCACTTATAAAACAGCAATAGTTATATTGATCCCATACTAAACAAAGATTCCCAAATAAGAAATGGAGGTTAATATGTAGAAAAAATTTAATTTAATTTATAAGTTGAAACTCATCTGGGCAACATTAAAAAAACAAAACAAAACAAAACTTGCTTGGAATGAAATCTTCCAGTGAGACTCTTACAAAATCCTAACTACTTTAGTACTATTTAGATTTAGGTTCAAAACTAGATACACATTAGCACCTTTATAATTCTTGATAGCTGCTGCCCCTATCTGAGCCCAAGGAATCAGGGAAAGTACAAATAGTCAAGAAATGTACCACTTTCATATATTAAATAAATATTCTGAATCCTCTGGCTGTGTTTTCCTATCAAGAAATTACTTTTACAGGATTTCCCACATCTGGGTTTTTTGGCTGTTAAGGTTTGGAAAACATTACCTTTAACTGACAGAGTATATGACTTTTTTAGGCATTGATGGTTTTAGTCTTGGTCTAGAAATTATTGAACAACCTGATTTAAAAGATGTTTTCCCAAATCTACCTCCTTACCTTTCTGTTCACATCCTAAGAATAAGAATACCTCTTAAGGGTATTATTTACTTGCTTTTTAAGGTCAGAATCTTCAGGCCTATTTAACTTCCTATTAGGTGAGTATCCCTGCACTCACTTTTCCTTCTAAAATATTCCAATTTTATTTATTTTTTTAAAGATTTTATTTATTTATTTGAGAGACAGAATGAGAGAGAGAGCACATGAGAGGGGGGAGGGTCAGAGGGAGAAGCAGACTCCCTGCTGAGCAGGGAGCCCGATGTGGGACTCGATCCCGGGACTCCAGAATCATGACCTGAGCTGAAGGCAGTCGCTCAACCAACTGAGCCACCCAGGTGCCCATAAAATATTCCAATTTTAAAAATTTCTTCCTCATTATAGTTTTTCATATATAAGAATTATAGACTTGCTGGATCTAAAACAATATATTTCAGACTTGTGATCTATAAGAAAGCAATTACTCTTCTTACAAAGCAAGAAGGGAGGACTCAACTTGAATGATTACTGGTAGACAGAATCTAATCATTGGGGAGTTGGAATGCTAGTCAGAAGACAATTATCATAAAGCCTCTGACAGCTGACTGGTTAATGCTAGTCAATGATCTTCTGCACATCTATATAATGGGAATGGTTATAACACTTATATTTGGGCTTAAGCTTTATAGTACCCAAGACTTTTTCCCCATTGTATTGCACTGCCCAGTAATGTAGCCACCAGCCACATATAGCTAGACTTAAATTAAAATTAAAATTAAATAAAATTTAAAAATTATTTCCTCAGTATCCCTGACCACATTTCAAATGGCTTGAAAGTGGCATGTGGCTAGTGGCTACTTCATTGTAGTGTGAAGTCATAGAACATTTCTATCACTGCAGAAAGTTCTGTTGGATGGAGCTGCTCTATAGTATCTATGTTCTAAAGCTTCTTTAAATAGCTGAAGTGCATTTTTTTCTTTGCATCCATTACTGCCAAAATCAGGTTATTATCAAGAAGAAATCAGAGACACTCAGGACTCAAATTCCATCCTACCCACTCCCAATCCAAGATTAGTGCCAACCCAAACCCAGGAGACTTTAGTCTGCACTAAAACATCTATAAAACATTTGCTTTTCTATATGATGATCCCAGCAGACCCACTGTTACCCCCTGTTAGAAGGGAAGACTCAATGGAGATAAGGGCATTTCCAAAAACGATTTGGACCATTTCCCAGGTGACTTCAGTAAGTTTGGATGCACTCTACCCCTACTGTAAGTGATTATTTTTTCCTCTGTGCCTTTTTAAATACATCTCTCTCTCTCCCCTGTCTTTAAGTATATGTTTTTGTAATTATGTATTTGCCATCTTTACAATTGAATCTTTGTGTCTCCCAGAGTCTTGTATGGTGCCTGATGTGAACTTAGTACTCCATAATGATAAATAAAAGAATACATGATCTGGGGCTCAACCACTCTCTCCCAGATTCTCCTACAGGCCTTTCTGGGGAAAGGGGCAATGGCTATGTTTTCTGAATGTCGCTTCCAAGGTGCCAGAAAGTCATTCTTAAGTGAATCCTCAGGCAAATGCATAGTTGGAGACCCAAGTATTTAGAAACCCAGAAAATTTGAGAAATAAGAGCTTGTAGTGTGGTGGAAAATTGGGGAGAGACAGAGACAGAAAGAAGTTGTTTGAATTCTGATACACTCAGGAAAAACAAAAGGAAAATTGGACTCCAAATTAGTACTTTCCCCACAAATTACAATTCATAAGAATACATGTATTTTGGAATATTCCTCTTTACTCAGCAATTCACAATTATTTTGTGCCACAGTTCATTTTCATAGATGAGAAAAACTAAATGTAAATGTACTTCCAATGTAAGGTAACAGAGAATCATTGGGATTTTCCAAATAATTTATTAAGTGAAACATGATTTTTCAAAACCATCTGAAAAACCAGTGGTATTTTTTTAATGCACTTTATTAGAAACTATATATAGCTCACATTTCAGCATCCTTTCCTCCAACTCAAAGTGGGCAAAAAATTATTATTTCTTTATTTTAAATACTTCTGCACACCCTGAAGCAAGTTACAAAAATCAGTGGTCCTCCACAAAAACAATGCTTAGGCTTATTTTTTTTCACATTTGTCTTTTCCTTTGCTTCATTCTTCTAGAATCATACCATGGGGGTTCACAGGATGTGTACTGTTTAATAACAGAAAACAGCACTGGTAGAATGAAAAATGTTTCCAGGTTGTTTTTTTCTTCTCAGTGTAGATTTTTCTGCACTCAGGAGAGCTTGCTTGATGTGATAATAATAATGTACTCTGGTAAGAAACCCTGGTTCTTTAGATGTGGTCTTATTTATTTTCCACCATTCCCATGAGATAGGAGAAGGTACAGTTTTTTGAAGTTTAGTAAGACGTCCAGAGATGGCAGATGATTGAACTAGGAAAATAACTTAGGCTCACTGACTCCTACTCTACCAAAATTAAAGGAGATGTGAGATCGGACCTATGCTTGGGTCCAGTCAGGTTTGAGTCACTGCATCTCAACCTTTAGGTAGTGTGGGGAGAATGTGAGGGTACCTGACTGTGCCTATATCATTCAATCAACAAACATTCATTCATTGAGCCCAGGGCTTAGGTACTAATATAATATTCAAAGGTAATAGGATAACTTGCTCTCAAGTTATTCAGAGACCAGGAAGGGCGGGAGGGTACCAGATGATGACAACATTTCATGAAAATTGATGACGGCAGTTTGTGCAAAAGTGCTACAGACACAGCTAATTCTGCCAAAGGGAGAGCGGAAATCATCACAACTTTCACTGTGAGCCGTGAAAGGAGTAAGAGTCCATCCTGCAGAAAGGGGTGGAAGGAAGAGAGCACATTCCAATACACAGAGGCATGAAAAGTCCAGGAACTTTCCACATTACATTTTGGTATAAAATTTTGGTTCAAAAATTGCAGTGATAAGTATTGTTTATATATCTATTCAGTTACACATTTTAAAATTTAATATGTGGTTAGCATAATCCTGAGATTCTCCTGGATATTTCTTTTAAAGGAGAAAAATACACTTCAGCTCCTTCTTCTGAAAGAGAAAAGCTAAATTTATCCCAGATGATTAGGAGGGAAATACACAGATTATTATAATATTTTAAAAATATTGACTCTTGGGCGCCTGGGTGGCTCAGTTGTTAAGCGTCTGCCTTCGGCTCAGGTCATGATCCCAGGGTCCTGGATCGAGTCCCGCATCGGGCTCCCTGCTCCTTGGGAGCCTGCTTCTCCCTCTGCCTTTCTCTCTCACTCTGTCTCTCATGAATAAAAAAAAAAAAAATCTTTAAAAAAAAAATATTGACTCTTATTCAGACATCCCCAACTTTATTAATTAGAAATGCCCTTGCAAGAAAAACTATAAATTAATGTTTTTTAAATAACCAAATCTTAGTGTCAGCTTCATGAGGATTAAATTGGCAGTGGCCATGTTTCTTTTTTGTCCCTAGTCCTGTATTTTCTTCAGCAACATCTTCCACAGGGATATCTTGCCCATATAGAATGCACAGACTCTCTAAGGCAAGTCCCCATTGGAATCCAAGAGTGAGGGGTGTTCTCTCCTGTGGAATGATGCACATTGCCTTAAGGAATTGGTTTATACCATAAAAGGCTCCCTGTGTAGTCAGAGAGATGAGTACAGGCTCCACTGGAACTCTAATATCTTAAAACATCTGTACAAATAGCACTTTCCTGTGACCATGGAGTTGCACCATGAGACAGCACCATCCTCCTCCCACAGGAGAGTATTCCTTTGAGGTCAGATCTGAATCATTTTGGTGGGAATTTGTCATGCTGAACCTATACTGTTACAAACAAAAATGGACCGGTATTCTTGGGTCTTCAGAAATGACATCTAGCTCTTTGTAGTTGTGTAGGTTGCAACTGTGGGTCTCTGGACTCAGAGCCATGTGCCTCAAAGCTGGCACTTTCTAGTTCTGATCCATAACTATTGTTCAACCTTTTTTGGGCCCTCAGTCCCCTCAACTGAAAAGGGAGATAAAAATACTCACGTCACAAGGTATTGAGGTGAAACAAGCTAAAAGTATGAAGCATCTTTCAAATATTAGGTGTTTGTTGTTAATTAAATATGTATGTATTCATGAATTCATTCAACTAATATTTGTTATGAGCCATTAGTCATTCTGCTTATCTGAACCAGAGTCAGAAAGTTACAGAAATTTGTTAGAGTTATTGCCTTGGAGATGCATAGGAGGTCTTCAGATTTATGCCTGTCTCTCAACCAGTTCATAAAGGGAGAATCTATACGTAGAATTTATGGTAAACAGACAGACAAAACAGGAGCTCCCCCCCAAATCACACACCTGTAAACAGCCTAGTCAAGACTCTACCCAGAGTGTCAGACTCTAGGACTCACTTTTATCTCTCTTCTTGCCCTACTCACTCCCCCCTACTATCTGTGAGAAGACCAGGCAGTAATTCACAAAGAGGACACTGTTTGGTTTATTGAAATTTTTACAAAGAATTTCCTGCCTATGTAAGAGTTCCTCTTCTGAGTTTTAAGGTTCCTAGTACTCAGCACCATTATAAAAAACATGAATGCCTACTCTAGATTTTCCATCTCCAAAGGATCCCCAAGGTTAGGATACAAAAACCAAGTGAAATAACCTTTAAATTCATCATTCTTTCCCTGTCATATAGCAGACATACTGCAAGTTTCTTTCCAGCAAATAACTTCTCTACCTAACAACATCTTAACACCAAGACCCCAGGCACAGAATGACCCATATATAACCCATAGCTCAGATACGTACTACACACTCATATCCTTTAAGAAATAGTATTTCTCAAAACACAAGCATGCACATGACCACACTCACAAAACAAATAATATGCATTCAAAACTGTAGTCTATTTACACGCCCATTTGGGGGAAGTTCATAGAAGAAGTTGGTAGGAGAGAAGGTGAAAAAAAGTCAGCAATGGCTTATATATCACCCTTTGCTACCTATGAGAAGCACTAAAAACTATTCCATAGTTATTCTATAGCCAAAAAGAGTCATCATCCTGATGATGGAGTTCCAAATCATAGACCCTACATGACACAGAGTCATCATACATAAAGGCACATGAGCCCAGAACCTTGGATAACTTTCTTGCTGCTGGGCAGAATTTGGACTCTAGCTCTGGTTCTGTGACTGATTACGTGACATTGAGCAGCCTCTTTGCCTTTGTTTTCTCATCTGAAGAATGAGAAATTTGAGGAAGAACTCAAGACTGGAACTAGGTAACCTCAGGTCTTTTCCAGCCCTAAAATGCTATGGTCTATAATTCTTTCATATATTGCACAGTCCCCAGATTTCACTTTAAAAAGGTTCTCTCTCTAGAGTAGTAGGGTTTTCCCTATTCCACTTACATAAACCCAACTTTTGGACTTCCACGGCAACTCTGTAATTACCTCAATTGGCATTTCTTTCTTTTTTTTTTTTTTAAAGATTTTATTTATTTATTTGAGAGACAGAGAAAGTGAGAGACAGCACAAGTGGATGGGGAGGGGCAGAGGGAGAGGAAGAAGGGCAGAGGGAGAGGGAGGGGCAGAGACATAGGACTCCATCACAAGACCCAGGGATCATGACCTGAACCATAGGCAGATGCTTAACCGACTGAGCGCCACACAGGCACCCCTTCAGTTGGTATTTCTTACTGAAGTTGTTTATATCTACTATAAAGCTATGCACCTTCAGGCAGTATTGATGAGGGAAACGGAATTTGGTTTTGAATAATTCTTTTCTTTTTTTAATGTTGGAGGTGTTCCTAATTGTGTTATATAATTAGAGCCTGGAAATGTTTCCACAGGAGAAAATGGCTATGCCTTTGCTTTACTAGTAATAGTTATTTATAACTTTACTTCTTTCAAGTTGTTTACTAGAAATAAAATCACACTAAGGCTTTAGGGAAGTGCCTGGAGCTTTTTAATCTTCAAGAATTTTTTTTTTTAAGATTTTATTTATTCATTTGAGAGACAATGAGATAGAGAGAGAGCATGAGAGGGGGGAAGGTCAGAGGGAGAAGCAGACTCCCTGCCGAGCAGGGAGCCCGATGCGGGACTCGATCTCGGGACTCCAGGATCATGACCTGAGCCGAAGGCAGTCGCTTAACCAACTGAGCCACCCAGGCGCCCATCTTCAAGAATTTCTAAACCTCCTTTGAATTTTCAGCCCTCTGAGTGCAGAGGACATGGTTTCAATCAAGTACCTTGCAATGTAACTTTATTTCCTCCTCAAAGGTCAAAGTCTGACTGTAGTACCTCTGTTTCTCAAGCATATGCCTATGGAATATAGGATTCTGAGTACTGGGGAATTTGCCATATAAAGCATAAATCAGAACTTTGCCATGGGAAGGCCTCAAATGACTTGACAAGAGTTTTCAAGAGTCCACATATTATTATATCAATGAGCATTTTTTTTTAACCTACTTCAGTGTGCCCAGTATTGTGCTCCATATTCACTGCCAGGGACTGAAGCAAAATAACTGCAAATACTGCTTCTTTTCAAGGAAAGAAATCTGTATAGAAGCAGGTGCTTGCAGCTTCAGCCAAATCCTACTTGCGTTGTCGCCTATCTTGGGATAACCCATGAGTTAGAGGAAGCAGAAATGATAGTGTGCAGTCCAAGATGGTTTAAATGTGGCCTGCTCAGTGGAATTTCTCAGCCCCATGCCTGTTTTCTGAGCTTCCACCTTCCCCAGTTCTCTCACAGCTGGGTCAACTCATTTCATCTTCTGCAAATCCAGCCTCACTATTTATTTTCAGAGCAATGTGGGTTTTAGTAGGCTATAAATGCCTCCATTCATCCAGGCTTATTATAGTATCCCTTTTCCTGCAGGCTGGCCCCAGACACAGGGCCTGGGCACTGTGTCCTGAGTTGCCCTTGCTACATTTTAAACTAGAGCCATTTTCTACTTTTTCCAGATCTTGACACACCCATTTCAGCCCTAATCCTACCTCCCAATTCCAGGTCACACAGAAGACAGAGCAACTCACCAAAAGCCAATTCCCTGAAGGAGTTACTTTCTGAATAACTAATTCACTGAAATTAATAAATTTATCAACATATCAATAATTTGTTTTAAGTTATGAATTTGGAGATATTCTTATTCAGACTATATTCAAGAATATGTTTTACTTAAATAGGATCAAGAATATATTCTTCTTGAATACATTAAATTCTACTTATGAAACTATTCTTCAAGAATATACTCATAAGAAAACTTAATGACCCATATGACCCTCAGCATTTAATGAGTTGAACATTGTTTAAAATACAGCTAGAGTAAAATTTATTAATTGAATATATTCAAGAGGACTATTTCTCAGGATCAGCACTTGATAACTGATAAATTTGATGAAATCATCACTTGACAAATTGATCTTTTAATAATTGACTTTCTGCAAAATGATTTTTGGCAAAGGGATATGGAGCTTCCTGGGTGCTGTGTCTGTGCTTCCATAGACAGACCTCCTATTCCAGTGATCCACCTTCCTGGATTTCAGAGTATTTTCTACACCACCTACCCCTGGCTAAGCTCTGCTACATATGGCCCCTGGTGTTGACTGCAGAATGTCACTTCTTGAAGTAGCTGGGTCTTACTCATGACTGAAATGCCACTGCTGACTATCTTATCTTACCCAAATAAAGCCGTGTAGTAGAGACTCAACTCTTCCTACTCTTATTCAGCCTCATTGACAGATCTCAAAATAAAAAAGGGCCAGAGGCCTGTCTTCTTTTTCTTTCTAATACCCAGTTTTTAAATGTTTCCTTATCTCTCATAATAGTAGAGTTACAAGAAAACTTGAAAACCTGCAGGGAAATATATTAACTCCCTATGTTGAAAAAAATCTTACTAGCTTTTAGGAGAGTAACTTCCATTGGAAGATTTCTTATTGTTTAGAGTGTAATAGAAGTAGTTGGGCAGCAAAATGGGCAATTTTAACATCAATTTGACTCATTTAGGTTGAGAATAACATTTCTCTCTTGTAAAGACAAATGCATACTCTTAAGTTTGTGCTAGGAAGTAATCACATCTTTAAAAAAAAGTATAACTAATGGAACTCAAATAAAAACTTAAAAAATAAAAATAGTCACTCTCTTACAAAAAAACCCCAACAGTGTATATCACCAAATTCAATTTTCAATGCTATGATTTAACATATGACTTCACTGCTTTAGCATAAATAAACCTCAAGTCATTACCTTTATTTCTCCAGTTAGGTATTAGTAAGTTGTTAGGTTAATTCCACACCATATATCTTAAAGTCTGTTTTATCTTGCAGCTCCCCACTCCCACCACCACCAAATATAATGACTTTATATTCAGTATCTTAAAGCAATAGACATTTCTGGTATGTTAGGGAACATTTCAAAATAGTTATTGGTTATAAGAAAAACTAAACCCTAAGTATTTGGAGACCAACAGAACTGAATTAACTTGAAAATATAGCAATTCAAACAGTAAAACCTTATTTTGTTGGCACTCAAGAATAATGCTAGCTGGAAAAGCTCAATTTCTCAAGTCTAAATGATATAACGACTGAAAAGTCATGTGAAAAGCAAGTACATGATGAGCAACATGAACACATCAATTTTTTCAGATTATTTTCTGTTAGATCATGGCAATGTGAATGAAACAGATAAGCTCAAATGAATAGCCACAGGTATCGAAGTCCAGGGAATGCACCTTGATTCTGTAGTAACCTTCTCCCAATGGCTTCCATGTTGTATTGAATATGTATTAACCCATTAAAAAAAAATCTCACTTGTATCAGTCATGATATGACACTCAGCTGCCTTTTAGAGATTTTATTTAGAGCAATGGTCCTTAAACCTGACTATGCATTAGAATCACCCAATGATGCTCAGTTCCCAACTAGACTAATTAAATCAAAATTTCTGAGAGTGGAATCCTGGTATTTGTATTTTAAAAGTTTTCGTGAAGAGATTCTGATGAATACCTAGACTTGGAAACTACTGGTTTAGAGCATAGTATCAGCTGGACCCCCAAAATACAACAACAGTAGGAATTTTCTTCCAATTTTTCCTGCCCCAGAGCTTAGTCATTGGCTTTAATGTTCCTACTTTAAAATCCTGTATCTGATATTGACTTAGCTCAGAAGATGTTGGATTTGGGTTTGCTGGAGACTTATTTGGACACACAGCCGAATAGCAGGTGGTTAAGCTAATGGACTTAAAAAAAATCTATATGAATAGTCTAACCCTTAAATGCTTTTATAGAATTGGATATTGACAGTTTGGATTTAATTTACTTAGGCACAACAATTTTGAGCTTGAAATAATGAATTTATGTTAATTATTAGTTAAGAATATTAAATTTGACAACTGTTAATTTCTAAAAGAAGGATAGGAAAAAGAGAAATTGATCTGGGGAGGCAGTAGAAGGATATTTGCAGAATAAAAGAGCCTATTTGCTGAATCACATGATGAAAGAGTGATCTCTATTTTTCTCAGCCATAGTAGGATTCTCATCAGTATAAATGTTTATTTCTATTTTTAATCTTTAATGAGCTATTATCTCCACATTTTAGTTAAAGTTCACAGAGAATCACAAAGTGCCTCAAGAAGATTCAGCAAATAGTTTTGTCTCCGTTCTTTGAACAAACCTGATAATGAAGACAGCTATCTAGATAATAAAATCACTACATTTATGAATTATCTTGTTATTCATGCTTTAATATTTTCATATTGTGAGAGAAGCACTATGTTCATGTTTGAGCTTTTTTTTTTTTTTTAAAGATTTTATTTATTTATTTGAGACAGAGAGAATGAGAGACAGAGAGCATGAGAGGGAGGAGGGTCAGAGGGAGAAGCAGACTCCCCGCCGAGCAGGGAGCCCGATGTGGGACTCGATCCCGGGACTCCAGGATCATGACCTGAGCCGAAGGCAGTCGCTTAACCAACTGAGCTACCCAGGTGCCCCTCATGTTTGAGCTCTTAACAGTAAACTGAACATGGCATATTGTATGTACATATTGGGGTGAGGGGTAGAGGAGAGCACAATAATTAAGACAAAGAATGTATCATAATAATCTCTAAATTTTTTTTCATGTAAAGGGGAGTTTTAATGAAGCCTTAGATGAAATAATATTATTTCTGTTTTATTAACATACAGTGTTATATTAGTTTCAGGTGTACAATATGATTAAACAATTCTATACATTTCTCAATGCTCATCAATCTACTCTCTGTTTCACCCATCCTCCCACCCACGTCCCCTCTGGCAACTATCAGTTTGTTCTCTGTGTTTAAGAGTATGTTTTCGGGGCGCCTGGGTGGCTCAGTTGGTTAAGCGACTGCCTTCGGCTCAGGTCATGATCCTGGAGTCCCGGGATCGAGTCCCGCATCGGGCTCCCTGCTCAGCAGGGAGTCTGTTTCTCCCTCTGACCCTCCCCCCTCTCATGTGCTCTCTCTCATTCTCTCTGTCTCAAATAAATAAATAAAAAATCTTTAAAAAAAAAAAAAAAAAAGAGTATGTTTTCTCGTTTGTCTCTTTTTTTCTTGGTTTGCTCATTTGTTTCTTAAATTCAACATATGAGTGAAATCATACGGTATCTTTCTCTGACTGACTTATTTCACTTAGCATTATGCTAGGTCCACTTAGCATATGCTAGGTCTATTATCCTTAGATCCATCCATTTTGTTGCAAATGGGAAGATTTCACTCATTTTTATGGCTGAGTAATATTCCATTGTGTGTGTTTGTGTGTGTATGTATCTACTTTATCTATTCATCTGTGGATGGTCAATTGGGTTGTTTCCATATCTTGGCTACTGTAAATAACGTTCCAAAAACATAGAGGTGCACATATCTTTTCAATATATGGTTTTATTAATATCAACATTAATTGTATTAATATTAATGTTGTTTTATTTCTATAAATCACATAAATAATTTAATGTAATCACATAAATATAGGAATAAATAGTATAGAAGCAGTTCCCTTGGAAAAAGGACAACTTTCTTGTTGACTTAATTTAATTTTGTCCTGTTCCTTATTTGCATTAAATGACTATGACAACAGAGGGGTTCTGTGGGGAATGGGCATCATTCAAATAGTAGAAAAATCTTTCCACCAAACAATAATTTTGCAATTAATTACTTGGGTTTCTGCAGTACAATTAAATGCATGCAGTTAATTCTCTGGAAGTAGACTGCCTGAATAAAAGTTCAGTTTCCTAGGAATTGCACACCATTGATGCTTACAGGTTTCACCAATAGTAAAACACACACACTTTATCAGAGGTGTTAGTAAAAAAGAACTAACTAGAGAAGGGGGGGAAATTGGAGGGAAAGACAAACCATGCGAGACTATGGACTCTGAGAAACAAACTGAGGGTTCTAGAGGGGAGGAGGGTGGGGGGATGGGTTAGCCTGGTGATGGGTATTAAAGAGGGCACGTATTGAATGGAGCACTGGGTGTTATACACAAATAATGAATCATGGAACACTATGTCAAAAACTAATGATGTAATGTATGGTGATTAACATGACATAATAAAATAAAATTAAAAAAAAAAAAAGGAACTAATTGGGGCGCCTGGGTGGCCCAGTGGGTTAAGCAGTTAAGCATCTGCCTTTGGCTCAGGTCATGATCTCCAGGTCCTAGGATCCAGCCCTGCATTGGGCTTCCTGCTCAGCAGGGAGTCTGCCCCTCTCTCTCTCTCTCTCTCTCCCCCTCTGTCCCTCCCCACCACTGGTTCTCTCTCTCTCAAAAAAATAAATAAAATCTTTTTAAAAAAGAACTAATGTAAACTATGTACCCAAACAAAAACATTTATATTCATTTACCACTTATGCCTAATCTTTATTTTCTAAAAAATAGAAGGGGGTTGAGGGGTGTTATGTTTTTTGCCACTTTGTTGTTATTGTTGATTTTGTTGTTGTTGGTCGAGGGGGGTAGTAAACTGTGGTAGTAAAATTTAGCTTTTAGTAAAAACTAAACAGAACACACACACACACACACACACACCAGGATTGATTTTGTGTTTAAATCTTATACTTTTTAGGACGCCTGGGTGGTTCAGTTGTTAAGCGTCTGCCTTCGGCTCAGGTCATGATCGCAGGGTCCTGGGATCGAGTCCCACATCGGGCTCCCTCCTCGGGGGGAAGCCTGCTTCTCTCCCACTCCCACTGCTTGTGTTCCTGCTCTCGCTATCTCTGTCTCTGTCAAATAAATAAATAAAATCTTTTAAAAAAATCATACTTTTTAAAGTGTAAACAGTGCTATAAATTGCAGCACAAAAGGAAGAACAAGTTGGAGGTCTTGCACTTTCTGATTTCAAAACTTACTATAAAGACACAGTATTCAAGACAGTTTGGTACTCGGGGCGCCTGGGTGGCTCAGTCGTTAAGCGTCTGCCTTCGGCTCAGGTCGTGATCCCAGGGTCCTGGGATCGAGCCCCACATCAGGCTCCCTGCTCAGCGGGAAGCCTGCTTCTCCCTCTCCCACTCCCCCTGCTTGTGTTCCCTCTCTCGCTGTGTCTCTCTCTGTCAAATAAATAAAATCTTTAAAAAAAAAAAAAAGACAGTTTGGTACTGACATAATGATAGACATATAGATAAATGAAACAGAATTAAGAGTCCAGGAAAAAAAGTTACATTAATGGGCAACTGATTTTTGACAAGGCCAAACAATTCAATAGGTAAAGGATATAGACTTTTCAAAATATGGTGCTCACAATTAGATATCAATATGCAAAAAATAAGAAGAAATTAGATCTTACTTGAGATCATACATAAAAGTTAACTCAAAATAGCTCAAAGGTATAAATACAAGAACTAAAGCCAGAAAACTTGTAGAAGAGGGGCGCCTGGGTGGCTCAGTCGGTTAAGCGTCTGCCTTCAGCTCAGGTCATGATCTCAGGGTCCTGGGATTGAGTCCCGCATCAGGCTCTCTGCTCTGCGGAGAGCCTGTTTCTCCCTCTCCCCCTGCTCTTCTCTCTCTCTCTCTCTCTCTCTGTCACATAAATAAATAAAATCTTAAAAAAAAAACTTGTAGAAGAAAACACAAGAAATAAATATTTATGACTGTGAGTTAGGCAAAGAGTTCTTAGATATCACACCAAAACAGAATTCATAAAAGAATAAATTGATAAACTTGAACATCAAACTAAATAAATAACTTTAATTTATAAAAGTAGGTAAGTAAATAACTTTTATGCTTCAAAAGATACCATTAAAAAAATTAATAAATAAGCCACAGACTGGGAAAAATATTTGCAAATCATACATCTGATAAAGGATTTGAATCCATAATATGTAAAGAATATTTACAAACAATTATGAGAAGAAAAAACAACCCAATTTTTAAAATGAGAATAATATTTGAATAGACAGTTAACCAAAGAAGATACAGAATGGTTAATAAGCACATGAAAAAGATCCTCAACATCATCAGAGAAACACAAGTTAAAACCATAAGGAGATAACACAACACACCCACTAGAACAACTATAATCAAAAAGATACACAGTAATAAGTGTTGACAAGGATATAAAGAAACCTCAACATTCATACACTGCTAGTGGGAATGTAAAATTGTATGCACACTTTGGAAAAGAGTTGGGGGGTCTCCAAAAAAGTTAAACATAAACTTATAAAGCACAGCAATTCCACTCCTAGGATTACACCCAAGAGATGAAAACATGTGTTCATACAAAGCCATGTATATGAATGTTTACAGCAGCACTATTCATAATAGCCAAAAACTACAAGCAATCCAAATGTCCACTGAGCACAGGATGGATAAAAGACATGGTATACCCACACAGTGGGATTCTATTCAGCAATAAAAAAGAGTGAACTACCAATACATACTACCACATGGAAAAACTTCAGAAACATTATGCAAAGGGAGAGAAGCCAGACTCAAAAGACTACGTATTGTAAAATTCCATATGGAATGTCTGTAAGATTTAAATTTATATAGACACAAAGCAGAGTAATGGTTTCCAGGGGCTGGAAGCCAGAACAGGGATTAACTAACTATAAATGGGCACGAGGAAGCTTTTTTCCAGGGGGATAATGGAAATGTTCTAAAACTGGATTGTGGCGATGGTTGCACAACTATATAAACTGACTAGAAATCATTGCACTCTACGTTTACAGTGAGTGAATTTAGCAGTATGTACATTATACCTTAATGAAACTGTTTGTAAAAAAAAACAAAACAATTGCAGAGCACAGCATGAACATGTTCTAGATTAGAGCATACTGCTCATACTGGCCTACAGATATGTTTTATAAATTTAAAACCAAAATATTCTTTACCTAAAATCTCTTTTAATACTTTAATCTTGTTCAAGGGCCCTATTATCAAATATTAATTAAGTAATGATCCAACCTATTGTCTTCCCACTTACCTTAAAGTATGTTCCACTGCCAATTCACATCTTTTTACTTTTTTTCTTTTTTTCAAAGGACAGAGCACTAGAAAGAGAGAGGGAACACAAGCAGGGGGAGCGGCAGGTAGAGGGAGAGGCAGAAGCAGGCTTCCCGTTGAGCAGGGAGTCCCTGGGGCTCAATCCCAGGGTCCTGGGATCATGACCTGAGCAGAACACAGACGCTTAACCGACTGAGCCACCCAGGCGCCCCAGATCTTTTTACTTTCTAAATACCTGTCACAATTTAGTACCCCTAGCTACCCTATGTGTTTTACTGATTGTTATCTTCAATATGTATGCTTTTTTTAAATTCAGGACTACCAATGTTTAGAGCTTACAATAATAATGTTTCTTGAAACGTACACTCTTCTGAATACATACCTATTTCTTGCTTTATTACATGTAATTCTCAAAATAACCCTATAAAACAGGCATTATTGTTATCCCTATATTATGTTAAAGGAAACTGAGGCAAGGAGAAATTGCCCAAGGTCACCTATGTCTAAGATGGTAGAGCCAAAATATGATTTCTAAGCCTAACCTTTTAACCATTGAGCTGAACAGCTTCTCAGAAGCACTGCAAGAGAGTTTTGCATATTATCTTCCATTTTTATTACAATAGCCTTCTTGCCTTGTGTATTTTTAGATATAGTTCCTTAAAACAGGGATGCCCTGTTCAATATACTGCTCCTTCCCTCCAGCTTTCCTAAGACAAACCATGAAATATGTGCACACATTATATGAATTTGCTACCCATTTCTCCAAAATAACATTTGTTTGGTGTTAGTAATTGGGAAAAGTTATTAAAAACATATACAAACAATCTCAATGAACACATACATACACAACATAGACATACACATACTTAAACACTGTTTATTTTATTTCCTGATAGAACTCTGAATTTTTATCCCAATAACTAATCTCTTTATACACATGGCTTCATCCTGACCTGCATAATATATTTAAGGAGGAGCAATTTGAATAGACAGAATTGATTTATAAAAGCACAAAGCTACTATAGATGCATTTTTAGAAGCTTTGTAGCAGAGGAAATGAATCCCTAAGAAAATTGAAAATCACTATACCACATCTGTATAAACAATGAGAATACCATTACGGGTTTTGTGAGCAATGCTTCTTCCAGCAACTAAAGGTTGAATTAAGGAGTAAACAATAAAAACAGGAAGGTTTTTATACTTTCCATAATCAGAGATATGAATATACACAAAATTCATAACTCATCTTTTACAATTTTTGTTTGGATTGCCTGCCACTATATGAGCAAATATAATTTGATTCATATTAGCTTTCAGATTAAGATCTGTTCAGCATTTTAAAAATTAACATTCTGGCACATCTAGTCCTCTGGTGAAAATAATGTCCTAGTTTCAAGTTGACAAAATAGCCTAAAGGTATTTTGTACAGGAATTTATACAGATTTAATACTGACAAAGATGTCCTGCGGTAAGCTTTGATGATGGCATTGAATAGAATTCAATGGGGAGGGAAAAAAAACTTTTAAAAAGATGAAAGTCATTTGAAAAAATACAATATTTACACAATGTCATATTTTGGCATGGAACTATTGAGGACAAATGTTCTCAAATCATTTAAGGTAATGTTTCGAGGTAATGTTTCCTACTTAACACAAGAAAAATTGCATATTAACAGAGATAGTGTACCCTTACTAGGAAAAGGAAAGGAAGCAAGCAATATTAAAAAGTGACTCTTGGATGAATATTTGGATTAAAATTTCATATTGAATATTTCCTAAGGAGCATAGGATATTAGAATTTCTAGAAATAAAGCTCTATCCAAAGCTGCTCTGCAGCTAGTTCTAACTATTCATCTTCAAACTGTATCACATCATGTAGACTTGGAAGGCTAGCCAGGGAGAACAAGGCTATTAAGTGGCTCTATAATAACATTCTGTTAGAAAGGATGGGTGGGTTGTTGGAAGTGCCAGTAAGTTTGCTTGGCCCATTCCAAGAGTTTGTCTGAGGATTAAAACCTGCATCTCCAATGATGTTATCACAAAAGAAAGAGACCAGACCAACAGCCAACTGCTTTTCAATCTTTTCCTACTTCCTAAGATTTGCCAAGTTTCTTTTATTAAATCATGCCCCTGAGGTATATAAACTAATTCAAACAAATTTGACATGTCTGTGTTCCTCTCCTTTGATATTTGACCAGACCTGGTTTGAGTCAGGAAAACCCTCTATTTTGGAGTATTATGAAGGACTAGAGTCCTTGCCCCCAACACTTGCCATTTGGGGACTCTTGGAGAATGTTAAGACTTGTGTGAGCCACTTTAGATATGCAGTCAAGCTCTCAAAGGTTCATATTTTTTTTGGAGGGGGGCATAATTTTTTAAAACTGATCAGGTAAAAACTCTAATTAGGATATTTTCTGTAGTAGGTTTTTTTTTCTCCCCCCCACCACTGTTCTATTAAACATAAATATTAAAATTGCTTCCTCTCTTTACTTTTCATTCATTCATTTGATAAATATTTACTTAGGGCCTACTAAGTGCCAGGCATTGTTTTAGGCACTGAGAATGTAGCAATGAATAGACATCTACCTCTTTTCATGGCATATTATTGTTACTTAAAATCCTGCACATCATACTGGTGCGGAAGAGTTAAAGTATAGATGCCTGAAAAAAGGAGTCCTGAGGGAAGCAGGAAAGGATATGGAATTGTGGAACCAAGCTATGTATGTTCTCTTTAGGCCTTTGGTATACAAGAAGGGAAGGCAGGATGAACTGTATCTCTTGTTCACATATCTATTCCTAAAACATAAAGTGACCATATTTCCCTTGAACAGCAACAATAACAAAAAAAATCTGATTACCACTTCTGACAAAAATAAACATGCATGGCAAGAAAGGCTTTTTCAAACTAAAACTGTCAGATAAAACCCAGCTATTTAATCAAAGCATTTGGCAATCAGTGTTGAAGGCTCATGGGCTTCTTTTAAAATTTTCCAGGGGCTTTTCACTGTGGCTTTCATCAGCCACTGTCCTTGTATTGGGCCCTGAGAGGAGAGAGCATATATGTGCATCTTTGCATTGATTCCTTTTGTGATGGCTTGATTCTCCATCTTGTATTCCCTCCCTCTCCAGGCATCAATGAACTTTTCCGTCCTTAGCCTACCTGACATCTCAGTAACATGTGACACTGTTGTATCTCTCTTCTACTCTTCCCTTGGTTTCCATTACATTTTACATTTCTGATTATTCTCCTACCACTTTGGCTTACTCCCTGGACTCCTTTATCTCCCCTATCTCTGCCCATTCCTTAAATGTTCATGTTCCTCAGGATCTTCTTCTCATTTCATACACTCTCCTGATTCAATTTCATCTCAAATATATACCCAAACATATACCCAAATACATATTCCAGGTCAAATCTCTCCTGAGCCCTATGCCCCAATACCCAACCTCCTGCTGAATTTCTCTAGTTGGACACACCACAGGCACCTCAATTTTAGCTTTCTAACACTAAACTCCTGATCTTCTCCTGATCCCCCAATCCCATTCCTCCAAACTTGCTTCTCTTCTGTGTTCCCTCTCTCTGGAAACAGCACCATCACTCATCCACTTGCCCAAGTCAGATACTTGGTCAACATCCCTGACTCCCTTTTTCTGTCACAACTCATATCAAATCAGTCACCAAATCCTATATCCTAAATATGTCTTGCTATTCCCATGTCTCACCATAGCCACTGTCTTTCCCAATTAAAATCACCATTTTCTCATCAAAAACTAATGATATAATGTATGGTGATTAAGATAACAATAAAAAAATTTTTTAAAATCACCATTCTCGGGGCGCCTGGGTGGCTCAGTCGGTTAAGCGACTGCCTTCGGCTCGGGTCATAATCTGGAGTCCCCGGATCGAGTCCCGCATCGGGCTCCCTGCTCGGCATGGAGTCTGCTTCTCCCTCTGACCTTCTTCCCTCTCATGCTCTCTGTCTCTCATTCTCTCTCTGTCAAATAATAAATAAAATCTTTAAAAAAAAAAATAAAAATAAATAAATAAATAAAATCACCATTCTCTCTTAATGGCCTCTTTACTGGTCCTCCTGCCTCTGGGTTTGAACCCTTCCAATCTATTTTACTGACTATAGTTTAGAATAAATTGGCAAAAATGCAATTTTTATATCAGACCCCTGTTTAGAACCCTTTGGTGGCTTCTTTTTCACTCAAATCAGGGATGAAAATCCTTAATGTGGCCTAAGTGGTTGGTTCTTGTGGCTTCATTTCTCCTCAACCTCCCCTTGAAATCTTTGCTCCAGTCTTCTAGGTATTAACAATTTTACTTCCTTAATGATGCCATGCTTTTTTTCCACACCAGAACTTTGAACCCTCTATTCAAGTCCCTTTTAGAGGATTCTTCAAAGATTATCCAGTACTGTGTATTATTAAGTGATCTCATGTCTAATGCTTCTCCAGTGGAATTTCTCTAAATAAGCCTGATATTCCTGCTGTGATTTCTTAATACTGACTGACCCTTGAGACAGGCATTCATACAGGTTATGTGGGACTTGAATATTATATCTTTTGGAAGACACATCTTTTTTTTTAAAAGGTTACAAATCATGAATATAAAATTAGGTATGAAAATGAATATATATTTAGAGCAAGAAAAGAAATCACAACAAATGTACGGATGCCTTAGAGACTGAGGTGTCTTTCTTTTGAGATCTCTTTAAGCCACTTCCCAGATACACTCACCTAGAAATGCATCTTCTGATTGCAGCTTGGCTTCCTCACCCCTCCAGAACCCTACAGCTTCCAACAGTAATAAGCATTCAGGTTAGCCCATGCTTGTGGATGACTCTGGAATTCTAGCTTCATGATAAATCTGTGTCTTCCTGTCTCCTGTTTTAATATTTTTAAGTAGTCTTTAGGTGTTCCACTTAGTACAAATTCCCATTTGACTTTTTTAGTTATAATTGGGAAATCAGAGAATATATGCATGTAACAAGATATTTCTTAATGTCCTTTTTTAAAAAAAATTTTTGATTATTGGGCGCCTGGGTGGCTCAGTTGGTTAAGCGACTGCCTTCGGCTCAGGTCATGATCCTGGAGTCCCGGGATCGAGTCCCGCATCGGGCTCCCTGCTCGGCGGGGAGCCTGCTTCTCCCTCTGACCCTCCCCCCTCTCATGTGCTCTCTGTCTCTCTCATTCTCTCTGTCTCAAATAATAAATAAATAAAAATCTTTAAAAAAATTTTGTTTATTTATTTGATAGAGTGAGAGAGAGAGAGAGAGCACAAGCAGGGGGAGTGGCAGGCAGAGGGAGAGGGAGAAGCAGGCTCCCTGCTGAGCAAGGAGCCCGATGCAGGACTCGATCCCAGAACCCTGGCATCACAACCTGAGCCGAAGGCAGCCACTTAACCAAATAGAGCCACCCAGGTGCCCCCTTAATGTCCTTTTCTTAATGTCTGTAAATTAACCAGGGAAATTATTTACTCTGTGTGACATCACAGCTCTATATTTATTTTCTAGTATCTTCTTAAATCAATGGTTCCCAAATCTGGTTCTATATAAGCATCATCTGGAGAATCCTTTGCAAATATAAATTCTTGGTTCCAGTTCTAAACCTACTCAATTAGAATCTCCCATGGAGAGACCAAAAAATCTGTACTTTTAACAAGTTCTGCTGGTGATTCTTACGTGGTCAGTTCAGCACCAATCTCTGAGTGGCATTTGAGAACAGCTGGTCCCAAATAACTGAACAAGCCAGATTGTAGGCCTGATTCATTAAAGTGCAAATAGTCTCAATCCATGGATTTAATTTTCTTCAAACACTTTTAGGATATAAAGAATCATTGGATCTAAGAATCTGGATGGCCCATTGCAGATTCCTAGAACTGCCACATTAGGACAACCAACTTATTCTGAAACATTAGTAATTACTGATAGACTGATAGGGAAGAGGAAGAAAAACACTATTTACTGCCCAAAATTAAAAAAAAAAAAAAAAGACTGGAGCATCACCAGTTTTCATCCTGTGAAGTTAAAACATGTATTTGTGCATATGGTTGTCCCATCCACTACACAAATAACTAATGTGAATTAAAACCAAAATCCAGAAAAAATTAAATGTAAATATCATAGTAATTCCATCAATTAAAAAACACTATCTTGCATATTACAAACATGGCAATCTTATTAGGACAAAGACTTCTACTTATTCCTGATATTGTTATATATATGTATATTACCCTCTCCCCAGGAACAAGAAAGACTAGCCAGATATACTATTCTTACTTTCACTGGACTTATTTCCTCTGAAGGCAAGGGGTTAATTTCCAGAGTGTGCATAGGGGTGATGTTCCATGAATAAATGCATCATTAACATTCTCCTTTTTGGAGATCCAATGATATCACTAAGATTTTAGTTAATTTTTTCTAAAGAACCTTTGTAATAATGTTTTTAAAAAGAATTGCTTTAGTATTTGCTGTGTGGGATGGGAAGATTTTGGAGACCTTGCCTTCTAAATCAGTCTTAGAAAACAATTTCCATATGTCATGTTCTATTGCTTTGTAAGTAGTGAGAAGAAAGAAAATTTAAGTGAGAAGAAAGAATAGAGCAGTCTTTTTATACTCCTTTGAGTTTAAGATTTGAAATTTTATTTTGTATTTCTTCAAAACAGCAATGAGTTGCATTAGGTTTTCTCTTAAGAATGACTTTATTGTTTTTTATAAAAATAACATGCTCACTATTTTTCAAATTCAAGCAAGTACAGAAAAGAAGAGAGAGGCAATTAACTTATAATTGTACTACCCAGAAAGAACCATAGCTCTCTAGGCAAATATACAAAGAGAAGTATGATGGATGGATGGATGGATGGATGGATGGAGGGATGGGTGGAGGGGAGGAAGGAAGGAAGGAAGGAAGGTCATTTTATATCCCCAGTCCCTGGAATAGTGTCTGGATCATATTAGGTACTTAATAAAAAATATAGTGAATGCATGGATTATATAACTTTTTCTAGAGCTACACTGGCCAGATTAGAATCTCATTTCTACCATTTAGTATCTGTTTGACCTTAAAATAATTACTGAGGGGCACCTGGGTGACTCAGTTGGTTGAGCGTCCAACTCTTAATTTTGGTGCAGGTCATGATCTCAGGGTTGTGAGATCAAGCCCCAAGTTGGTCTCTGCTATGCATGGAGTCTGCTTGAGATTCTCTCTCTCCCTCTGCTCTTCCCCCGCTTGCACAAGCACAAGCTCTCTCTCCCTCTCTCTAAAGCAAATAAATATTTTTAAAAAAGAAAAAGGTACTGAACATCTCTGCACTTCAGTCAACTCATCTATAAAGTCAGGACAATAACAATACTAACCTTCACCAAGGACATTAAATAAAACTGCACTGTGTGTGTGTGTGTGTGTGTACGCATACACACACACACAGTGAGAAAACATACAACGTCTAGTAGAATTTGATGCCACTGCCTTGATTCACGTTAAAGTGCCAGCAGTTTTATCATTGCTTTTGCACCATCAGTGAACATGTCAAAACAGTGAAAATGTCAAACAAAGCTTTAGTATTAGCATTACGATGAAAAATGCTTTGACTATATAGAATCCCTCACTTTGAGAACCTCTGCTTCAAACCACCTCTTGCCAAAATGGAGTCTATAGCCAGAATTCTCAGGATATTTTCAAGTCGTTTTCTTCCTGTACAGCTGCTTATAGAAGTGTGTCATCATTTGTTTCTTTTTGTGATCACTACCTTCAGAAGCTTACACATGAGGCTGAGTCTTTTATTTGGTTGCTGCTTGAATCTGTGGCTCTTCTTTTTTTCTTCATTTTATTATTAGATGAGATTCTGTGATTGGACTACATGCATTCTACCACCTTTATCTGTAAGTATATTTGGGTTTTTAAATTAATTAAAAACCATTGTTTTTGTTTGTTTGTTTGTTTTGTTTTACTATTAAGCTTGAGATTTCTCTTCCATTGAATAGGACTTTGCATCAGTCAGGATTTAGTCAGGGGAGCAGAAGCACTATGAGTGTTATGAAGTAAGAGACTTATTTAGAGTTGTGGGAAAAGCTGGGGAAGTAAAGGTCTGGAAGAGAAGCTGGAGAGTCAGAGATGGAGTCACCAATCAGTCATAGTTTGAGAAGCCAAGTATGTCTAGCCACCAATGTAGGAACATGAAGGGGAATCTGTGTAGAGGTCTATGAAAAACTCTTGCCTATAAATAAACCATGACCTCAATGAGTCCACAACCAAGCACCTGGGGGTGAATCTGTGGCCACTGTTGGTCAACAATGCCCGTAGTCAGGAAGAAAAGCTAGTGTGGAACAGGAGAGGGAAATGACAAGCTGACACCTGCTAGGCACCTCTTCTGCTCGTCTCTGTATCTGCCTGTCAAAAGAGCTCCAGATGGTTATGGCCACTGCCTTGTTTCTACCTTCAAATACTGAGCAAGTTCCTATCTTGGCCAATTCTAACCTGGAAGCATACAAGGAAGGGGATTTTGGAAAATGTAATTCTCAGCTTACTACACTCACAGAGCACAAACCACTGGGGTCTAATGGCATGTATTGTGTGTTTTTAAGGTATAAATATTAGCCTTACCAAATGATCTTCCACATAAAAACTTTCTATAGAATTTTCCTCTATTTTGCAAAAAAATAATATTGCAAAAATTAGAAGAAAATCCATTTAGGTAACTCATAATATCCATACAGGCTATATAGAGTTGAATGATTCTTTTTTCAAAAGGATTAAAATTCTTAAAATTATAGTCACCTGGAAGTCATCCTTAATTTGCTGTAACCTAGGGACTGTTTGGTGCATATTCTTCAGATATAATTTCAATTATAAAAATAAGCTATAAAGTATTATTTTTATCATCAGAAAAAAACTGAAAGTTATTATACACACACATATAATACACACACACACAAACCCATATATTTATGTATATATAAACACACACACTCACATATGCAAAATTCTATGTGGTCTCTTACTATATTTAGTGTTCAATAAATGTCTCCCATGATTGGAGATTTAAATCAGAACTATATAAGCATTGTTAAACCCTCCTTACAGGTTTCTTTCTAAACATTGGTTTATAAACTGCTTCACTTTCTTTCTTGTTATTTTATCTTCCTACAACAGACATTTCTATTGTACAGAGTGCACTGTGGCTTGAATTTCATATATTCTGAAAGCAAAGAAAATGTTCCATCAGCAACAGTGCTTGATTAATTTAAAAAGAGGGTCTTTTAAGGGTCTTGGATCTATAATTTCTTTTGGAAAATTTTTTAAGTAAATTTTGTGATCTTAATTTCTTTCAGAAGAGCATCCCTAATTAGATATTTTTCAAGGAACAAAAGTGCTTTCTTTGAGGCTAACTTTGCCAAAATAGAGTCACAGAATATATAGAGAGTAGAGGACCACAAGGGAAGGGAGGGAAAACTGAATGGGAAGAAATCAGAGAGGGAGACAAACCATGAGAGACTCTGGACTCTGGGAAACAAACTGAGGGTTACAGAAGGGAGGGGTTGGGGGGATGGGGTGACCACTGATGGGTATTAGGGAGGGCACATTTTGGGATGAGCACTGGGTGTTATACGCAACTAAACTACATCAAAAATTTATGATGTACTGGGGTGCCTGGGTGGCTCAGTCAGTTAAGCGACTGCCTTCGGCTCAGGTCATGATCCTGGAGTCCCTGGATCGAGTCCCGCATCGGGCTCCCTGCTCAGCGGGGAGTCTGCTTCTCCCTCTGACCCTCCCCCGTCTCATGTACTTGCTCTCTCTCATTCTCTCTCTGTCAAATAATAAATAAAATCTTAAAAAAAAAATTTATGATGCACTGTATGTTGACTAACTGAACATAATGTAAAACAAAAAAAGAAGAGAAAAGAATACTGAAATGAAAAGAGACAAGAGATACTTTGGTGTTCATCTGCCCAACTACCCCTTTATATAGATAATGAAATAAAGGCCTACAGTGACTACACTATTTGTCTAGGGTCACACAGCTATTTATTTAGTGGCAGAACAACTGCTGTATTTCATGGTGTCCTGAATATCAGTCAGATGCTCTTTAAAAAAAAAACCTTTATTGAGGGATATTTTACATACCATATCATTCTTCCATTTCAGGTATATAATTGAATGATCTCTAGTAAATTTACCAAGTTGTGCAATCACCATAAATCGTTTTAGAATATTTTCATCACATCAGTTAATTTCACATGCCCATTTACCCACAATCTATCACCACTCCCTGTGCCAGGATACCACTAATCTATGTCTACACAGATTTGTTTTTTGTTTATTTGTTTGATCTTTTTACTGTATTATGCTGTCTGATAAAAGCATTTTTGTCTTTTATACTTTTATGAATACCATCAACATGGATTTTAACACCTTTTCTAGAGTATAGTAATCTCACAAAAAACACTATTTATCCTTTGAAACTGTCTTTAAAATGAAAACATGTATCTTCTTTCTTGACCTAATTCTGGTCAATGAGGTATAAGAAAATTTTTTCATGAAACCATTTTTAGTAGGATATTTCTAACTGACACAGCACCCAATTGAACGAATGCATATTAGTAAGATAACTATTTTATTTCTTAAGATTCATTTATTCCTGATAAAATTTTATTTCTTTTCTAAATAGAATCAACGTGTGTTTCCTTTCAAGCTACAGTTTATTCTTTAAACAGGAAGAATTGGAAACATGGAAATAAATTTGGACATATCAAATCTGAGTTGAAATGCCATCATTAGAGATAAGAGATCTTAGTTTCTGTTGGACCAGTGAATAGAAAAACCTATCCACTAATCTCAATAGCAACAACACATTTAAATTCAAAATTCTCACACGATTTCTTGTAGCCTGTGATGGTTGTGCTCATGGGCTCAGATAAAGCCAAAAAGTATAAACTGAAAATATGAGAATACCAATTTCCATAAATAAAAAATAAAATAATTTAAATGCAATGATATATTCATTTCAGAACCTTACATTATGGCTATAAGATTAATGTAAAATGAAGACTGATGATGAAACGTGATCATTTTAAGTGCCCTTTGAATAAGGCATTAGAATATTTTAAAAGTATTCAAAAAGATAAAATTTTGTTTTTCTTTCTGTTCATCTATAAAGTTGGCTTTTGGGGGGTTTCTGTTATTCCTTTAACTGAAATTGAATTTTCTCCTCTAATTCTTTGAATTGCTAACATGATAACAAAATCTATTTACTCATGAAATCATGTAGTTTTAGAATTGTAAGGAGTCTTTTATATATTTTTCAAAATTTTTTATTTAAATTCAATTAATTAACATATATTATTGGTCTCAGAGGTAGAGGTCAGTGATTCATCAGTCTTATATAACACCCAGTGCTCCTTACATCACGTGCCCTCCTTAATGTCCATCACCCCACCCCCCATCCCTCTCCCCTCCAGCAATCCTCAGTTTGTTTCAAATGATTAAGAATCTCTTATGGTTTGTCTCGCTCTCTGATTTTGTCTTGCTTCATTGTAAGGAGCCTTACAGATTGTATGTCCTTTGCTACTCAAAAAGTGTAGTCCATGGACCAGCAGCCTCACCATCATCTAAGAGCTTTTACTAAGTGCAGAATTCAGAACACCACAGACCTACTGAATCTGAATCTGAACTTGCACAGAAGTTTTTAACTTTGATGAAGTCTAATTTATCAATTTTCCTTTTATGGATCATGTTTTTGGTATCAAGTCTAAGAACTCTTTTCTTAGCCTTAGATCTCAAAGATTTTCTCCTATGTTTTTAGTAAAAGTTTTACAGTTTTACATTTAAGACTGTGACCCATTTTGAGGTAACTTTTGAATACAATATTTAACTTAGTTCTAGGTTTTCTGTTTGCCTATAGATGTCCAATTGCTTTAACACCATTTGTTGAAAAGGCTATCTTTCCTCTATTGAATTGTTTTTGCACATTTGTCTAAAAGCAGTTGGGCATATTTGTGTGGGTCTTCTATTCTAGGTTCTGTCATTCTCTCTCCACCAACAGCATAGTCTTGATTAACATAGCTATATTGAAGTTAGGTAGACTGATTACTCCCACTATATTCATTTTTTCAAAATAAGTTTACTACTATTCTAGTTCATTTGCCTTTTCATACAAATTTTTGAATAATAATGTCTATATCTGCAAAAAAAATCTTGATGGGATTTTAATAGGAATTACATTAAACCTATATATCAATTTAGAAAGAACTCACATCTTTACTATATTGAGTCTTCTATTCCACATACATGTCTCTCCATTTATTTACATCTTTGGTTTCCTTCATGTAGATTTTAGCTTATATGTCCTACACAGATCTTGTTACACTAACACCTAAGTATTTCACTTTTCTGAGCAATTGTAAATGGTACTGCATTTTTTTATTTTGATGTCCATATGTTCATTGCTACTATATAGAAATACAATGTTTAACTTGCAGGTAAACTTGATTAGTTCATTTGTTAGTTCTAGGAATTTTTGTATTCTTTGAAAATTTCTACATAGGCCAATCATGTCACCTGCAGTTTTAGTTCTTCCTTTCTGATCTACTTTTGATTTCCTTTTCTTGACTATTGCACTGACTAAAAGTTCCAGCAATATTTTTTTTTTAAGATTTTGTTTATTTATTTGACAGAGAGAGAGAGAACACAAGCAGTGGGAGCTGTAGGCAGAGGGAGAGGGAGGTAAGGCTTCCCACTGAGCTGAGCAGGGAGCCTGATGTGGGGCTTCATCCCAGGACCCTGAGATCATGACCTGAGCCGAAGGCAGATGCTTAACCTATTGAACCAGTCAGGTGCCCCACAGCAATATGTTGAAAAGGAGTGGTAAGAACTGACATCCTAACCTTGTTCCTGATCTTAAGGGAAAGCAATCCCTCACCATTAAGTATAACGTTAGTTGGAGGGTTTTTAGAGATGCTCTTTATCAAAGTGAGACATTTACTCTCTATTGCTACTTTTATCATGAATGGATGTTGAATTTTGTCAAGTCGTTTTTCTATATCAATTGATATAATCATGTGATTTTTCTTCTTTAGCCTATTAATATGGTGGATCACATCAGCTTATTTCTGAATATTGAAATTAGCATTGCAGTTCTAGAATAAACCCCACTTAATCATGGAATACAATTCTTTTAATTGACTGCTGAATTCCCTTTGCTAATGTTTGTTAAGGATATTTGCATCTAGGGGCGCTTGGGTGGCTCAGTCGGTTAAGTGTCTGCCTTCGGCTCAGGTCATGATCCCAGGGTCCTGGGATTGAGCCCCATGTCGGGCTCCCTGCTCAGCTCAGCGGGAAGCCTGCTTCTCCCTCTCCCTCTGCCTGCAGCTCTCCCTGCTTGTGTTCTCTCTTTCTCTCTCTGTCAAATAAATATTTTTTTTAAAAAAGGATATTTGCATCTATATTAATAATATAGATCTGTAGTGTTTTTGTTTGTTTTTTAAAGATTTTATTTATTTGACAGAGAGAGAGAGAGCGAGAGCATGAACACAAGCAAGGGGAGTGGGAAAGGGAGAAGCAGGCTTCCTGTCGAGCAGGGAGCCCGATGTGGAACTCGATCCCAGGACCCTGGGATCGTGACCTGAGCCGAAGGCAGACGCTTAACGACTGAGCCACCCAGGCGCCCTGTAGTGTTTTTTTTTTTTTTTCCTTTATTTTTGTTTGTACTGTCTGTCTAGTTTTAGTAACAAGGCAAAACTACCTTCATTTGAGAAGTGTTGCATCTTTTATTTTCAGGAAGAGATTGTGTAGAATTTATATTAATTCTCCTTTAAATGTGTGGCAGATTTCTCCAGTGAAACCATCTGGGCCTGGTGATTTCTTTTTGAGAATTTTAAAATTATGAGTTCAATTACCCTAACAGTTATAGGACTATTCAAATTATTTATTTCATATTGGGTGTATTGCTAATAGTTTGTGTTTTATAAGGAATTGGTCCATTTCTTCTAAGTTGTCAAATTTAAATGTGTAAAGTTCTTTGTAGTATTCCCTTATCTTCTGCACAGACTGTGGTGATATCCGATTTCATTCCCAATATTGGTAATTTCTGTCTTCTTTTTTTGTCACTGTTGCTAGAGGTTTGCCAATTTTATTAATCTGTTTAAAAAAAAAAAACAGTTCTTTGCTTCACTGTTTTTCTCTATTGTTTTGTTTTCAATTCCATTGATTTCGGTTCTCATCCTGAGGATTTCTTCCCTTATTCTTGCTCGGATTTTATTTTGCTCTTATTTTTCTAGATTATTGAGGCAGGAGCTTACATTATTGACTTGAGACTATTTCTCTTTTCTAATGTGTGCACTTAGTGCCTTAAATTTCCCTTTCAGCACTGCTTTAGATGCATCTCACAAATTTTGATATGTTGTATTTTCATTTTCATTCAGTTCAACGTATTTTTTTTTCCCTTAAGACTTTCTGACTCATGGATTATTTAGAAGTGTCTTTACTTTTCAGAGGTTTGGAGATTTTCCTGTTATCTATTATTTATTTCTATCTTGAATCCACTGTGGCTAGAGAACACATTTTGTATAATTTTAATTCTTTTAAATTTATTGAGATTTATTTTATGTCCCAGATATGATCTATCTTGGTATATGTTCCATGGAAATAATCTGTATTCTGCTCTTGTTAGATGGTTTTCTATAAATAAAAGTCTTTCTTTCTATAAAATTTTCTGTAAATGTTGATCCGATCATGTTAGTTGATGGTATTTTCCCATATCCTTGCTGAATTTCTGTTTAACTGTTCTATTAATTTTTTTTTTAAGATTTTATTTATTTATTTGACAGAGAGAGAGATAGCGAGAGCAGGAACACAAGCAGGGGGAGTGGAAGAGGGAGAAGCAGGCTTCCCGCCGAGCAGGGAGCCCGATGTGGGACTCGATCCCAGGACCCTGGGATCATGACCTGAGCCGAAGGCAGATGCTTAACGACCGAGCCACCCAGGCACCCCTGTTCTATTAATTATTAAGAGAAGGGTAGTAATGTCTCTAGCTGTAATTGTGAACTTGACTTTCTCTACTTTCAGTTCTATTAGTTTGCTTACGTATTTTGCAACTCTGTTGTTTGGTGTATACACAATTAGGATTGCTGTATCTTCTTGGTAGACTGATCTTCTTATCATTACTAAAATAATCCTCCCTGTCTCTTGTAATATTCTTTGCTCTGAAGTCTATCTTATCTGATATTAACATAGCTAGTTCTGCTTTCCTTTGATTGATATTTGCATGCTATATCTTTTTCAATCTTTCAACTTTCAGCCTTCCTATAGCATTATATTTGGAGTGAGTTTCTCGTAGACAGTATGTAGTTGTCATGTTTTTAATCCATTCTGGTAATCTCTGGCTTTTATTTAGCATATTTAGACCATTAGGATAAAATACTGCAGAGGAATATACTGCCTGCTTAGGAGATGAAGACTGCAAAAGTAGCATTATATTATGTACATCCTCCTAAGCTCTTTTTCTCAATTACTGGTACTAGATCCTAGCACTAGAAATCTCAAAGACATCATGGATTTCTCTCTCTTACTCACTTCCTAATAATACCTAATGGCTAATGCTTATGGAGCACTTTGTGTGAAACACTCAGTGAATCATTTTACATCCATTAAATCACTTATTCTTTAAATTTTAGAAATGAGAAACTGAGACTTAGAGAGTAAGGATTATAGCAATAGTGACTCAACTGAGTCTACAGGTGTATGTGATTCAACAGCAATATTTTATCATGACCCTCCCCAGTCTCAAATTTTGCCTTTGCAACTCCCCTAGAGTCCATCCCACATTTGTCATTTCTATTACCAGTATTGATACTCAGATTCCCTTTCCTTTTGCACACAATGATTTTAAAAACCTGCTAACATGTCTCCCTGACACCATGGTCCCCTTCCTCCAATCCATCTTTCACAGGGTCCCCCATTATCTTCTTAGACTTTAAGTGGGATAGTGGAAAACATGTGGAATCTGAGCTAAGATCACAGTTCAAAACTTAACTTTGTTTATAACCTAAGCAAGTTGGTTTACCTATCCATACCTTAATCTGCTTATCTGTAAAATGGAAATAATTTTATCTCCCTTATAGATTATTGTATTAAATTAGATTTCACATGTAAAGTGCCAAGTGCACTGCCTGCACATAGAAGACTTCCATATATCTTAATTTCTTTCCTTTCCATAAATGTGAAAACAAAAATCATTTCACCCTTGCCTATGGAATATAATCAAAACTCATTACCCTGGTGTACAGGGTTCTTTGCCCCAGGCCCACCTCTATTTCTAGTCTCATTTCCTTGTACTATGTCATTCCCCCCAAATTCCATTTGCCTTTGCTCTTACTATTCCCTCATTCTGGAATACATTTTTCTTATTTTCTGCCTACTGAAATTATCTTTTAGGACCCTATTTAGAAACCATTTTCTCAAGTATCTTCTCAAATTATTCCTTTCACTTCCTAGCATGAATGAATTAATCCCACCTCCCCTTGTTCCCACAGGACATAGTGGGTTCTAACTGGATTAGGAGAATGAGGTATTATTCATATTTTATCACAAACATCATGCTTTGAAGTAGCAGAATGGCTAAGAGCAGAGGGTTTGAGACAGATAATCCTGGATTTGGATTTGACTATGCCATTACCTACTTATATCCTCATGACTCAATTATGTTATCTATAAAATTGGGATAATGAGTATCTCTATTTTATGAGGTTGATATGAAAATCAAGTAAGAAAATATATATAAAGTGCTTAGTAAGAAGTCTGATATATGGCTTGTGTTTAGTAGAATCAGTAAATATTTGTTATGATGAATATCAATCCTAAATTTGTTACTCAGTTGTGAAACTTTTCATCATTTAAAAAAAAGCGCTTAATTTGCAGTTTGAAGATTTGTGAGGATTTAATGGGACATGTGTTAAAACACCTAGCACTTTCTATGATACATGGTGCTCTTTATAAAGGCCCTTATTTTCTTGCCCTTACTCTTTTCCTTGAGTAATTCATGTGTCCTCCTTATTCTAGTGTACTAAACATTTAAATAAAGGTGGCAAGATGACACAAGGAATATTTTAGATGTTGAATATATGAAAATATTGCAGTCTCAGTTTTAAATAAGATTCCAAAAATATTATTAAAACTACAGTTTATTGTTTTTCTCACAAAGTTCTCATTCTCTCTGTTATTTTTGTTTGTTTTTAGTGTCTTTAACTCTTCTCCCCTAAACCATCTTAGATGGTCTCTTTGACTTAATTTCTCAATGTCTGTACTTTTAGATGCCTAAAAGTCACCTAAATAACCTAAAGATCATCTATATGATTTTAATTTAGATTAAAATTGTCAGTCACTTGGGTTATTCATGAGTTAGTGATAGAATTCTAGCTTCCAGGGCAGAAAACCCATGATCTACTCCTGGATAAAGCAGATCTATTTTAAAGTTACAACATGGTACATTGGAAAAGAGCACTTAACTGGGCAGAGACACCTGTCCTACTACTATTACTTGCATGACCCCAGGAAAGTGGCTTCACCTCTCCCACTGTCAATTCTCCCTTTATAAAATGAGAAATCAGAACTCTGTGGTTTCTGGTTAAGTGCTATGATTTTACATGTTATAATATGTCTTTCCTAAGTTGAATGATTCAGATAACACAATACCTCACCTTGTTAGGAGAGAAATTTGGAGCAACTCTTTTATATTATAATTTCACCCTGAATTCACCTAGAGGCTTATAGTGAGGAAATAAAAAGTTCAATATGCCCAAGGTCAGTAAGTCTTAATCAATTATCAGAGCGGATTATTTGTACTAATGTGTTTACATGGCATGCTCTCTCCTCCTGAAGTATTTGTGAGGTTTAGAGACTGCTTTTCATTTTCAAATAAAAAAGCTCCCAGCCACCTACGCTCAGGAGTACAGCCATAATGGATTATCATTATTCCTGACAGCATATGCTAATTCACAGACTTTTAAATGGAAAGAAAGCAGAGACTATGAAATGACTAGTTTTATGCTCTCTGAATCTTACCATTTTTGTTTTATCATGCAGTAAAAGTTCACATACAATTCGGTCCTATAATATTCTATTTCATTTTTATAAAAAGGGTATGTTCTAATATCACCTTCTGATGCATTTGTAATTATCATCATTTATTATATAGGGCTGTTAAATATAAAAAAGTAATATTAAATAGCAATACTTTTGAAAGACGATCTTATTTTTTCTGCTTTAGGAAATTAAAATATGGAATCTAAAAAATCTACAAGGTCAATGTTGCATATTCATTCATTTATGCACACATTTATTCATTCAACAAGTATTTTTTGAGGGTCTACCATGTGTCAGGCACTGGTATAGATGGTAGAGAAAATAAAGACCCACAAGAAAATGTTCCTTTCCCTGGAGATTACATTCTATGTGGATTTGACAAAAATGCCATGCAGTTCCAGTCTCCAGAAGAAAACGGGCAGTTGCAGAGCTTTGCAAATGTTTCATTATGTGTTTGCACAAAACACTGTATTAATTTCCTAGGGCTGCTGTAACAAATTACTGCAAACTTAAGATAGTTTAAAACAACAGAAATCTATTGTCCCGTATTTCTGGAAGACAGAAGTTCAAAGTCAAGGTGTCAGCAGGGCTATCCTTTCTTGGTCTACAATAGAATAACTCCAAGTGCCGTCTCCTTCTTCACACGGCCATCTCCCATCTATGTGAGTCTGTATCCAAATTTCTCTTTTCTTAAAAGGATACCAGTCACTGGATTAGGGCCCACCCATATCCACTATGACCTCATATGAGTTTATGTTTGAAAAGACCCTATTTCCAAATAACATCATATTCATAAGGTACAGGTAGATACAAATTTTGGAGGGGACACACTAGTCAACCCAGTACAAAGATGAAGATAAATTAAATCAATAATAACGGGGTTTTTTTTGTTTTATCTTCTCACAATATTAATTTTCACTTAAGATTTAATGCCTTTTACTTTTAGTCTCATTTTGTAATTATTCTTCAACTTTTTGAATGGCTTTCAAATCTGTGGATTACATTGTAGTTTGTAATTCAAATTACATAATATTTTTTTTCTGAAGTGGGATTCTTTATTGGAACTTAATGTTTACATTGACAGATTGTTGGACTCAAATGTTTATAATAGTTTTTGCAGTAAAATTAGTGAGGAGAATCTGACTCATTACAGACCCTGGTCACTTTATTTTGTCTGCTTAGGACCAGGTGATCCTTTTCCTTTCTGATAATTTAAAATATTTATTTTTCTTGTCAAAAGTGCCATTTGCTACTCTTTAAAAAATTCGAACAGAAAATAAACTATACCCCAATTGGGACTCTTACTCTAAACAATCAAACTATAAGGGCAAAATTTTGAGACAGTACCCTGCACCTACCTTGTTTCCTCACTTCTAACCTAAAAATAGCACAAACCCAAAATGCACTGTTGATTCACAAACCCCAAATGCAGCACAAACTCCAAAGTGACTACCAAACTGAACTCTGAGGTATCATCATAGGCAACACACACTTAGTACCCTACCCCACACGCTGGATGCCCGTCTAGTAATATTTTGCATTCTGCCCCCTCTATTACCTGATAAAACTTCCACAAGCAAAATCATCATCATCATTGAACAATTTAGATATATAAAACATAAACGTTGAAGTTCTCCCCCATCCACTTTCAGAGGAAATAATTGTTTGGAATGTAGCCTTTCAGATCTTTTCTGTGCCTAGAATATATATGTGTGCTGTGTGTCTATATATCTTTTATTCCTACACATGTATAACTTGTTGAGTCGTGTTCTGGGAGATCTTTTTCTACAAGAAAACTGGATCATACTTTACATATTGTTTTGTAACTTGCTATTATCACTCAAAGTGTATCGAAATTATTTTACCCAGGCAGAACTTAGAGCTTTACTTCATTCTTTCGAGACAGTTTTCCAGTACATTTAGGTTATTTCTATTTGGGGACTTACAACAGTGCTGAAATAAACAATAGTATGTGTTGATATTTGGTGGTGGAACTGACTCACAGAAATAGGATTGCTGGTAAGTATATGTAGTTTTATTTTATAATCAAATATAATCAAAATGTACTCTAAAGATGGTATCTATCATTTTATTTCTTCATTTTTCTCTCTCTCTCTTTTTTGTGGAGGGCAATCTGAGATGCTAAAAATGACCCACTGTTTTTACTTACATATTTTTGATTATTGGTGAAATTGAATATGTTTCCACGTGTTTGTTCTCCACTTGTAGTTCTTCATTTATTTATATATATATTTATTTATTTATTTAAAGATTTTATTTATTTATTTGGCAGAGAGAGAGAGCACAAGCAGGGGGAGTGGCAGGCAGAGGAAGAGGGAGAAGCAGGCTCCCCGCTGAGCAGGGAGCCCGATGAGGGGCTGGATCCCAGGACCCCAGGATCATGACCAGAGCCGAAGGCAGATGCTTAACCAACTGAGCCACCCAGGCACCCCATGTAGTTCTCCCTCTAATTGCTTTGCCCACTTCCTTTTTTCTCCAGGGATGTTTATCTCATTGATTTGGAGAAACTCTCTATATTATAACTATTAAACTTTGCCCTATGTATTCTGCAAATATTTTCTCCTGGGATGCCATTTGTTTTTTACCTTTGCTTTCAGCATATATTTCTACATAGACATTTTCAATTTTTCTGCAATCAAATCTGTCCCTCTTTTAACATTTCTGATTTTCATTCCAGATTTGTAAAGGTCTTTTTCACACAGCATTTTAAAACCATTATTAAGACTCAAGAAATTATTTTTGCATATAACATGAAAAGGAATCTAATTTAATTTTGTAATGGAAAGCCATTTGATTCCTTTCTTATTTTGAAATGACATCTTTGTGATATACTATATTTTGTTTCTTGACTGCTTAATTTATTATGTCTTTCTATTAACAACCTGTATTAATTACTGTAGCTTCATATTATGTTTATAAATCTACCTTATTAGTCTGTTTCCAAAATTTCTTGGTTATACATAAGCATTTATTCTTGCAGATAAATCTTAGGAGGAACTTTTCATGTTCTAAAGTAAAATTCCATTGGTATTCTATTAAGTTTATTAAAATTGTATTAAATCAATAAAATAAAATAAAATTGCCAGGTTTACAATAGCGTTTTTCCATGTCGAGACAGTTTCTTTTGTCTCCTATTTATTCAGGGTTTCTTTTATTATAGTGTTTTTTTCATACTGTTCTTACAAATTTTTATAATTTTGTTACTATTTTGAGTGGACCTTTTTAAAATATATTTTTTAATTGGTTACTGCTATTGATGTCTTAACATTTACCTACAATTTAGCAACCTTGCAAAACTCCCAAATTAGTCCTTTTTTAGAGTCCCTTCTTTAGAATTTCTAAGTAGACAACATTTTCACATGAAAATGATAATTTTATTTCTTCCTGCTCAATATTTCTTTCTTTTTTTTTTTTAAGATTTTATTTATTTGACAGAGACACAGCGAGAGAGGGAACACAAGCAGGGGGAGTGGGAGAGGGAGAAGCAGGCTTCCCAGAGCAGGGAGCTTGATGTGGGGCTCGATCCCAGGACCCTGGGATCATGACCTGAGCTGAAGGCAGACGCTTAATGACTGAGCCACCCAGGTGCACCCTGCTCAATATTTCTTGACTATTGTCTAGATAGGACCTCTAGAACAATGCTAAATAATAGCACTGATATCAAGCATTTCTTTTCATCTATAAAAATTGAATCTTGCCCAGGTCTCCTTTTCCCTCACTCTACCTAGGTTAAGTGCTTTTATTCCATATTCTTAAAATTCTCCAGCCTGGATCTATTGTAGCACGAGTCACATGGAAATGCAATTGTTTATGAGGTTGGTATTTGTGTATTCTATGAACTCAAGATATGACAGCCTCTTCTTTCCATTGCTATAGACCTACCAGCTGACCCAGTCCTAATACATAATAGTGGTTCAGTTACTCTGTTCTCTTGCTTCTCATCTCTCTCCATTTTAGTCTGCCCTCCATATCCTAAAAGAGGTGGAAATTCTGTTGATTTTACACAAATTGTTAGATATCTCCCTGAATCTCTATCCCTTTACTTCTCCCTTCATTCAAGCTCTCGTTTTCCCACACCTGGAGGAATGTTTCTTTAACTTAAATAATAGGTCTCTCTGAAAGGAAAAAAAAAATCTATGAATCTTACTGTCAAATCAAATTTTTATGATTTTGCTTAAAGATATACAAACAATATTTGGTAAAACTCCTTACATTTATAGTTTCTTATACAAATCTAAAACCAAAACAAATTTATACATTAAATACTTTCATAACCAGTAACATTAAAATTGTTAAATTGGCTTAAAGTGACAGTACCATTTTGCTGAAATTAACATGTCAATTTTGAATAGTGCAAAGATGTACGCTCAGATCTGCTTCTATATAATCTGTTTCTGTTTTTACTTCTGTGACTGTCAAATGGAGACTATCCCTTTGAATAAGAATGTTACACAGTGTAATTTTTTTTAAAGATTTATTTATTTGAGAGAGAGAGACAGCACAGACTCAGGTGCGTGCAAGAGGGGGGAGGAGCAGAGGGAGGAAAGCTTTAAGCAGACATCCTGCTGAGCATGGAGCCCAACGTGGGACTCTAGGGCTTGATCTCACAACCCATGAGATCATGACCTGAGCCAAAACTGAGTCTGACATTTAACCGACTGAGCCACCCAGATGTCCCTCACAGTGTAATTTTGATAACTCAAGACTTTGTGTATTATTTCAGAATAACAGATTTCATACTTAGTTAAACTCTGGCACTATGCAATTCTCAAAGGACAATTTTAATGAGATGTCATTTGATAACTCAGTAAAGCTTGTTTGTACATTTAAGTAAAGTTAGCATGAGAGAGTTATTGAAATCTGCATTATGTGGATGTATAATATCAGATGCAAAAAATTCTTTATCACATTTTTTTTTAAGATTTTATTTATTTATTTGACAGAGAGAGACACAGCGAGAGAGGGAACACAAGCAGGGGGGCGTGGGAGAGGGAGAAGCAGGCTCCCCACCGAGTAGGGAGCCCGATGCGGGGCTCGATCCCAGTGTCCTGGGATCATGACCTGAGCCAAAGGCAGATGCTTAACGACTGAGCCACTCAGGTGCCCTATCACATTTGCTTTTATATTAGCTCCTCACCAGTGATGCGAGTTGGTACAGATAAAGACATGGTTATACTGCTGATGCTCTAGTGAAGGTTCTTTTAAGACAGACATGCCAATACTGCTGAGTACTGTCTGATAACTCAGTTTTCTCATCCATTTTTTCTTTTTTAAACTAGTATACTCCATCGGACTTTGTTTACACAGTATACTATGTCAAAGAGAAAATAATTTTTTAAGTACTGAGATGGGTTGTTTTTTCTTCTTGCAATAAAGTATAATGTAAGGAAGTCCAGCTTTTACATTACTAGTTCTCAGAATGAAGGAGGTTGTGTTTATAATTCACATTATTAAATGACAAATTTTCTGACTAAATATTTCAGTCCAATTTTATTTAAAAAAAAAAACAGAAATTTCTGTCTTTGATAAAATTTTTCTCAAGATGGGAAGTTTTTAATTTGGCTCTTCCACTCATGACTTACCACTCAGAAAGCAACACTTTTAAAACTGTAAATCTTTTCTTAATTCTTAAGATCAATTTCAAATGCCACCCCTGTATGAAATCTCTTTACCAAAAGTGGTCATGCCTGGACTCCATAGAGCTTGGTTCCTATCTCTACTAAAATAGTTGGAACTACAATTTTATTTTCTTTCTTACATGCTTTTGTCACCCAATTATATCTGCGAGGTCTTTGAATGTAGACATAGTACACTTGTATACCCAATGCAAGTTCAGAATCTTGCACAAACAGTACTCACCCCTTATCCATGGGGGCTATATTCCAAGACTCCCAATGGATGTCTGAAACTATTGTTAGTACCAAACCCAATACATACTATGTTTTTTCTATACAAACATACCTATGATAAAGTTTAATTTATAAATGAGGCACAGTAAGAGATGAACAGAAATAACTAATAATAAAATGGAACAATTATAACAGTATATAAAAGTTATGTGAATGTGTTCTGTCTCTCTCAAAACATCTTACTGTACTATATTAATTCCCTTCTTCTTGTGATGATAAAATGCCTACATGATGAGATGAAGTGAGGTGAAGGACATAAGCACTGTGATACAGTGTTAGGTTACTACTGACCTTCTAACCATAGGGCAGAAGGAGGATCCTGCTTTTAGACCAAAGTTGATTGCGGGTAAATGAAATTGGGGAAAGTGAAAATGTGGATAGCGAGGACTACTGTAATACTCAGCAAATGTTTAATGAATGGATAAATAAAAAATAAATGAAGGCCATTTCCCCTTTGCCAAAAAGTTGCTACCACTCAAACAGTGCTTTGGTACAATAATGAACCTAAGTATTGTTCCTCTGTTTCTCCTGCTTCAGTCACACATGTGAAGTTGGTGAAGTTTTTTGCTTCAGCAGAAGAGTAAACTGAATTTTATAGTGTAAGTTTTCAAAGTTTTCAGCCCTTTAGGGTAAAAGGCCCTAAAGTTAGGTTCCCAGGACCCTTTACAGATAAAGAGGATTCAAGACTTCTCTGTAGCGAATAACTGGAAAAGACTGGTAACATGTCTTACACACCCTAGACTATATTTTTCATTGTCCCTAAATTCAAAGAATTGGGCATGAAGGCACCTGAATGAATCTCATGATAAATCCTCCCTTAAAATTTTCTCTTAGTAGAAGAGAATCCAAATTGTAGTCCTAGGCTTCCTCCAGCCACACTTAGGTCCAGATACAAAATGCCCAAGGCAAATAGGGTGACCAGCTATCCTGGTTTTTCTGGAACTGAGAGGTTTCCTGAGATGCAAGAATTTCAGTGCTAAAGCTGGCATAGTTATAGGCAAACAGGAAGGTTGATCATCCTAAATTGGCAAAATACCATGAGCCCGCATGCCAATTCCCCTGTAAAGACACATTTAAGGCAATCCAGTTAGTAACTCAGCTTTTTAGGTAATCGGCACACGTATAAAAAGTGTCTGTTAACCACTCTCCTTCCCCTTCTTTTTCTGGACTACAATATTTCTTTAGTTAGGGATTGCAGACCTTATAATGCAACAGAATCACTTGGAGGGCTTGCTCAAATAGATTGCCCCAAAGTTTCTAATTCAGTAGGTCGAGGATAGGGCTCAAAAATCTGCATTTCTTACAAGTTATCAAATAATGCTGATGACACTAGTTTGGGGACCTAGCTTTGAGAGCATTGCTCCAGAAGTTTGGTATCTTCTGAGACTAACATGTAATCAAAAAAGAAAACAAGTCAACTGGAAGTATGAAGATATGAATCAGTAATATAAAATACAGGCTATAATAAGATTTAGTCTGTTTTCTTTCATTTCTTAAGCGCTTATCAGTGGTGAGTACAGATTTTAAAAAATCTTAACATACGAAGTTTTAAATAAAATATAAAAGGTTCTAACCTTCAAGAAAGTTTTTGCAGAGATGTGGGGGAGTTCTCTATTATTGGATTTACTTTAATGACTGTGATTTCTCCGTGGAAAAGTAAGCAGTGTAGCACCGTTCTGGCGACATTTGGTTCCTCTTCTGAATGCTCAAACCTCACAGCTGAAATATACTTTATACTTAATCTGAATCATAGTTTCACAATTCATTCTCTGTGACATACTAAACAGGAAAAAAAGTGCATTTTGATAACACAGTCTGCATTTCTTTCAACCTATGCAAACTTTTTAATGTAACAAAACTATAAAAGCAATTCCAGAGTATAAATATGCATTTGATTTTATGCCCATATTCTGCCTTTGGAAGCATCTACTGCTGCCCCCATCAGTACACAAACTTTGCCTTAAACTATGGGAATATGTCCTCTTTCTTCAAAAAAAGGTTCCTGATTGTCCTCATTTAGATGTTATATTTGACCTGGGAGAAACTGAGCTATATAGTGCTTTGATGGCAGAATTTAAATCCCATTGATAAAGGTTTCTAGGGAAATGGGTCTGAAATAGAAGAAACTCTACCATATTGATGAGTAGAGTGAATTTCTAAATGTCCTAATTTCAGAAACTAGTTTTCAATAATAATAATTTTGTTTTCGTCCCCAGCGTTCTGGTGGTGCCCTTGCCATTCCCTTGTGTGCATTCCAGGGCACCGTGTCTCTCCAAGCACCGACGGGGAAAACCCTATCTCTTTCTACCTATGAGGTAAGTGCAGAAGGACAAAAAATAACCCCAGCCTCTAAGAAAATAGAAGTCTATCGATCCAAAAGTGTTGGCCATGAACCGAACTCAGAAGATTCTCCCTCTACATTTGCGGACACCAGTGTGAAAATACACTTGGAAGTTCTTGAAATTTGTGATAATGAAGAAGCCTTGGACACTGTGTCAATCATTAGCAACATCAGCCAGTCCTCTACACAGGTCAGATCTCCATCCCTACGCTACTCACGGAAAGAAAACAGATTTGTTTCTTGTGATTTAGGAGAAACAGCCTCATACTCTCTCTTTTTACCCACGAGTAATCCCGATGGTGATATCAACATCTCCATTCCGGACACTGTTGAAGCACACAGGCAGAACAGTAAAAGGCAGCATCAAGAAAAGGATGGCTACCAGGAGGAAATCCAGTTGTTAAACAAAGCTTATAGAAAAAGAGAGGAAGAAAGCAAGGGTAACTAGTGATCATTTGGTCTAATAAGGCAAGAATGGGTCTGCAAGTTCAAACTGCTAAACTAACAATTTGGTTCTGAGGCTATTTGATTTCCTTACTTGTTGGTTTACATAAGCATTACAGATTTAGTAGTTAACTGTTTTTAGGGCAAGCAGCTGGAACTAGCATAAACACTTAAGTGCTTTTGATGTATTACCTGTAGATCACACACTGTGGTAATTAAAAGATTCGTTTCTTATCTGATTCCTAAAGCTGTTTTCTAGATTAAATATCAGCCTTATTTACTAATGTTTTTGCCTGTTGGTCACCCTCATAAATTCAATGAATATTTTGTTCACATCTCATGTTTCAACACATAACGCTGGCCTTTATCGTAAGGGGAAGAAGATATTTTGGGAATGGAAGAAATGTAGAAAAACTCTGAGTTGTATTTAAAGAGACTTGCCTACATGTGCCTAGCAAGACAAGCTTATTATGGTTACTGCTTTAGCTTTACATCCATGTCTAGGAAATATATTTTCATGTAAAATGGCAAACTAGCTAGCTTCCGACTTTGAAACATGCATGCCCATAGTCTGTAAATAGTTGTCTCCTTCATTTCTGTAAAGTACAAATTGCTTACTAAATGTTCTTCTTCCTTTCTCTCTTAAATGTAAGTATTCTCCTTTCATCTTTTCATTATGTCAAGACTTCCCTTGAAACAAAATATTGTGTTACAAGTGAATTAGTAATCCATAACTCAAACATTATTGGAAATGTTTTAAATGTACACATTATCATTTCTAGAATTGTTTTATTTGAATGGAAATTGGGGAAAAGCACTTCCAAATTAAGTTCTGTGAGGTATGTTCAATTAGATAACAAAGTTTGGGGTAAAGCAGAGGAAAATCCACTAAGTAAAAAAATAAAAGTATGTTTCTAAAGCTGCAAATTTGGCAAACTTTTTTTCTTTTTTTTTTTTAAGATTTTATTTATTTACTTGACAGAGAGAGAGAGAGAGAATAGGAACACAAGCAGAGGGAGGGGGAGAGGGAGAAGCAGGCTTCCTGCCGAGCAGGGAGCCCGATGGAGGACTTGATCCCAGGACCCTAGGATCATGACCTGAGCCAAAGGCAGATGCTTAATGACTGAGCCACCCAGGTGCCCCTTGGCAAACTTTCTTAGGCATTCTTGAAGTATAGAAAATTTTAGTAAAAATATTGTTCTAATTTTAGGTGCTTATTAGTTTTTTTCTCATAGGTATGTATAGCTCAAGCAAATTCAATATATTTTATTAAATGAGTGTAAGGTATACATTTCAACACTAATTTTAAAATGTGTTACATTGCAAAAATGCAGGAATCACCTTGTCAGAGTATCAGTAATGTATATTTCAAAAATTATAAAGTGATTTTACTTCAAAATGCTTTATTCTGATCTTTCTTTAAACATACATTAAATGTATTACTTAAATGTTTATTTTCCAAAGTTATTGAGTTGACATTTTACGTGGTATTTGACTTTGTGCACCACCACACCTCACTCACATATCTTATTTACTATTTACAGACTGTGTGAATTATTTTTTTAAATGATTTATTTTGGTTTCTATTTTATTATACTGAATCAGAATTCTAAATTACTTGATATGGGCTTTCAGATTGTTTCATCTTCAGATCTTTTTTTTTTTTTTTGCCATCAAGAACTCATTTTCAAAGTAATTATCTCAATGGACTTTATCTCTCATTTAATCTCTCAATATCTCCTCTTCTAAGCTTGGGAAACAAAGGTAATGCCATTAGTAAAGTTTGTAAAGCAGGCCTCAAATAATGCATAACATATAAATTCAAATTCAAATATGTTATCATTATAAATATATTTTATTTAAAAAGACTTTTTATATATCCCTAAAATTGAAGGCTATTTTATTTCTTTAAAGATTCATTTATTAATTTTAGAAAGAAAGAGAGAGTGGGGGTACGGGTAGAGGGAGAGAGAGAATCCTGAAGGAGACACCCTACTGAGTGCAGAGCCCAATACTCTGCTGTAAACTGGGCTCAATCCCAAGACCCTAAGATCATGACCTGAGCTGAAATCAAGAGCCAGCTCCTTAACAGACTGACCCAACCAGGTGCCCCAAAATGGAAGGCTATTTTAACATAATGACAAATGGCCTGATCAATCAAATACTATAAATTAATGGCATTGAATGCCTGTTATAAAAGCAAAAGTTGAATATTCTAATAATGCTTTGTAAAAGGTAAGCTTTGATATATTAAATTTACATGTATAATTTTATGAAAGAGAAAGGTGATTTTGTTGCTTTAAAGTATAATCTTTGACAGTAAGGAAATTAGAAACAGAAACATAATAAAACTAAAGAAAATAATAGAGATTTCAATAGAAATAAATCCTTTATAACTGGCACAGCTCTTTAATGCATAGGAGAAGATGATGTAAATCAAGATTTAAAGAGCACAAGAACTGGACTGGAAGACAGTAATACTCCTTTTTCCCTCTCGTGTACTATTTTCTTTTCACTGGACTTGGGCCTATGCTGGGAGAACTGGAAAAATAAAAAAACAAAACAAAACAAAAAAACTAGGATACTTCCATTTAGTTTCTCTTGGCTATTGAATCAACTATACACTGGATACACTTAAAAGTTCTGCTGTATTAGGGACGCCTGGGTGGCTCAGTCGGTTAAGCATTTGCCTTCGGCTCAGGTCAGGGTCCTGGGATCGAGCCCCGCGTTGTTGTTGTGTTGTCGTTGTCAGCCAAGCCAATTGCAGTTGAAGCTATAAGAAAAATCTATAAGGGCTATGACTAAGCATGAATGGCTCCTCCCAATCCTCGTTTAGAAAGAGTAAGGGTAAGTAAGCAACATCAGTATAAAGTGTATTTACTCTTTAAATGGATTATGATTATAAAAATGTGTTTCTGGTATAGGAAATACCCTTATAGAAATCTTGTGCTATATTTAAATAGCTTACCCTGTTATATTTTATTAGTAGTAAGTACTATATTTCATATAGTTGATTTCTCTATAAACTGATGAATCTGAAGACAAAAATTACCTATTATCTAATAAAAATATCACCATCTGGTGGTGACTCCTACAAACTGAAAAGACATAATATCTATGACTCCCAGTTAATATAAACACATGTATAATCCCAAAGAGTTGTGACTGAAAGAGGTAACCATTTTGAAGACCATAGCATTATTCAGAATATAATAAAAATCATTTGGTTATACATTACTTGGAAGCTTTTCTCAATATGGTTCTTTAGTATTGGATTTCATTAGATTTTCTCTTAGTTTCTTATTCTATTCAGCTACTTTCATTAATTTATTCATTATAACATTTAATGAATGCCTACTATATGCTAGAAATTATTCTAGGTACTTAGGATTATGACTGTGAACAAAATCAAAACACATACACACACATAAATGAGTCTGAGCAAACTGCAAATTTAGAGAACACAGTCTACACAAGACTTCCCTCACTTCTGACACCAACTGCAAGTTTAGGATATCTCCCAAACCACTATCAGTTTTCATAATTCCCTAGAAGGACCCACAGGACTTACAGAAAGCTGTATTGTCACAGTTATAGTGCATTACAGGTAAAGGATATAGATTAAAATCAGCCAAGAGGAGAAGCACATACAACAGAATTCAGTCAAGGTCTAAATGTGGAGCCTCTGTTGTCTGCTCCCCATGGAGGCATGGACAGCATTACTTTCCCAGACATCAATGTAAGACAACATACAAGGAGTATTGCCAAGAAGGAAAGCTCATTTGAATCTTGGTGTTCATAGTCTTTGTTGAGACTCCATCATGGTAGGAGTACGGGTAAGCAAGGTTCACTGCTCACATGACTGATATCCAGCTCCTGAAGAAGTCAAGTTGATAAGGAATGACACAAAGCCCCTACCCTAAATCACACTGTTACTATTTGGCTGATCTACGGCCCCAGACTCTTATAAAGCGACATGTTTTGGGGGCTTAGAGGCAACCTCCCCCAAAGGGGAGAGGCCTCTTTTTGGATGGGGTTAAAGTCCACAATATACATTTACATACCATACATGTATACATGTATATATCTCAGGTATTACTAAATAAATTGACAGAAAGTAGGTACCAGAGGTAATAAAAATGATAAGAAAAAAATGAAAATAATGGGACAATGATGGAAGGAGTGCTTTTTCAAACACTTTAGTTAGGAAAGGCTTCACTGATAAGGTAATATTTCATCAGTCAAATAAAGTGATAAAACGTACTATATATCTAGGGAAATCATAGTTCCGGCAAAGGGAACATCAAGTTCCCAGAAGTGGGAGTATGCCTTTTGTATTTTGTGAAACCATCCATTAGGTCAATGTAAATGCAGATGAGTGAGAAAGAGAAAAAGTGATTAGAAATAAAGACAGATAAGGGCAGGGAGACAGATCATTAGTGCCTTGCAGGCCAGGTAGGACTTTGAATCTTATTCTAAATGAGGTGGGAAGTGATTGGAAGGTTCTGAACAAAGGAATGACACGTTTGAATACAAAATCCACTGTCTGTTGTCATCAAGGGGAAAAGACTACGCAAGTACAAATATAGTTACAGAAGAAACAGGAGGCGATTTTAGTAGTCTGAGTTAGAGATGATATTTGCTAGGATTAGGGTGATAGCAGTGGAGATGGTGATATATTATATCTGACTCAATAAATAGGAAGGATTTCCTTGGTAACTAATTAAATTACATACTTCCTAATTGTTTTTCTATGGAGCCTGTAACTTGAGGAAAAAAATTACCTCTGGCATCTATTTTCTGTTAATACCTTGGAAAATCCCAATGTTTCTAATGTCTTCCATATATCACAGAGGCTAGAAGCCTGAAAACTATATTTTCCAGTCTCTCTTGCCAGCAAGTTCCAGGTGTAGCATCTGCCAGAGAGAGGCATTTGTGCAAGATTTGGAAGACAGAGTTGAAGAAAAGCAGCAGCAATTAAATGAATGTTCCCTACCAGTTGAGACTTTCTCCTCCAAGATATGGTTCAGGGGTCTAGGCTCTTTCTATTTGGCAGTTCCACCTTTTCATTTTTTATGATCATTACCCTCATCTGTATTAAGCTGGCAGGAGGAGAAAGGGCATGGAGGATCCTGCAAGGACTGCTCCAGGCATGGCCTGGAAGAACAGCGCCTCAGCCACTGCAGCTTCTGCTACATTGGAGACATCTCAGTATACAGCCATCCCTAACTTCAAAAGAGATTGTGAAATATATCTATCTGTGCACATGAAGAAGACACCTAAATTTGGTGAACAGCTAGCTAGCCAGTCTCTGCCACATGCTATGATCCCAACTAGACAATCATATACCATACTATAATAGAACGCAAATAGTGCACCCTCCCTGGTGTCATGAGATGCAGAGATACTGCATACCATAATCCAAGAATGGTACATCTTCCCAAGTTTGAGTTATTTGGCCTTGACTCTAGACCAGACTATACTGCTCCAAACCTAGGTCAATTTGTTTATATGATCTCTTCTCCAGTTACAATACAAAGAAAATCATATTTGTATGTCTTTCCTACAGTGTTGGGATCTCAACTTCAAAATGCATGAAGAACACATGCACAAACACTCACATATACAAAAACACATGTTCTTCTCAAGAATAAGCAGGAACTTGCTGGCATTGGGCAGTCAAAATCCCAATACAAAATGACCACAATGACAATCTTTTGCAATATTATGCAGAAAAATTTAGATTCCTGAGTTCATATCATCCTGAAGCACTTTATTACAGAGGAAAATCTTTACCTTCATAATAGCATAGTCTCACTGAGTAATTTTTCCAGAAAAAAAAATATATCTCTGAAGCAAATTTTAGTTTCCACCACTTGGCGGGAATACAATTCCCAGAAGCTTTAAAATGTGAGGGTCAAAAAAATTAGGATTTGGACAAATCCATGGTCATTGGTTACAGTAGTAAAGATACATAACTACTTGCTTAATAGAAGCCTTAAGATGTTGTATTTTCATTATTTAGAAGAAAATCCATTGATTAAAAATTTTTTTCTCAGTACTTACTCATAATATTTTTTTCCTAAATTCCCAGATTGTCTGCTTACATTAGACAGAGAAAAATCCAATTATGAGATTATGTAGTTTTCAAGGGAAACTATGTTATGCAAGACGAGAAGATCTTTAACATGGATCCTAGAATCCATTTTTTTTCTTTTTTTTTTTTCTTTTCATGAGAAACAGATGGAATTAGCAGACAGTGACAATAATTCATAGTTAGGATGACAAAATGTCTGGTTTGCCTGGGATAGTCCCAATTTACAATTGTTTTTCTGGCATAACAATTAATAGCATCTGCTTTAACTTAGAGAATTAGTTAATTAATTAATTAAAAATTAAGTTAATAGAGAATTAAAAAAATTCTCTTTCAGTATTTTGAGTGAAATAAGAAAATTATGATTGGATATCATCAAGATCTATCCTGAAAGAAGGTACTAAAAGGAGGACAAGTATGTCATGGCTTCAGAAACTTAGCTTAAAGGTGAGGACACCCCCACTCCTACTGCTAACTGTAAAATACCCTAAATCACAAAGAAAGCAGTGCCTCTGGAGCTACTGAATGTTTGGACAATTAAATTCAAAGAGGAGGCTGAAAACAGATAATATCTGCATTTGATAGAGAATAAAGGGACAGAAAATTCTCTGATTGATCTCTGCCTCTTATTGAAATATTTACAGTTCACTGCAACTAAAAGCATCAAAGTATGCTCTGGATACTGGTTATGTTAACTTTTCTCCTGCAAATTTCTCTACTCTTCTCCATCCTACTCTCTGCACCAAGTGACTGACTTGCACCAACCATGTAAACAGGCAGAAGCAAATGCTCTCTGTTTCCCACTGGGTTTGGCCAATGCGGACTTCCAGCAAGAGATCAGAGACAAAGAAGAAAATGAGGTCAGGATATTTATTCCTCTTTCCCTGAAAAATCACCTTGGACTGGATCTTACCCTTTTTCAGCAGTCACTGCTTCTTACAGAAAGCTGACTCTGTGCCATTTTCTTTCAGGATGCTGGTACTCATTCCATTTCTTCATTCACCTTGGGCCTAGAAATAGTAACATCTCTGTTGCTACTAACTCCAGCTTAATGAAATCATTTACAGTCCCTTTAAAAGATCTTCTGTACTTGTATACATACTTCAACATGTATATATACAAATGTTCTCTGAATACTTTAAGATTGCTATCTATTTTCTATAGAGACTCTAACTGACATATCCACAATCTATAACCTTTCAAGTGTGTAACTATCTTGGCTATACAGTGGAAAGAGCATTGGGCTAGGAATCAGAAGGCTTAGTTTCAACCTCTGATTCTGATTCTGACTCTACCACTGTTTGACCTACACTTACACTCTCTAGAGCTCAGTTATTCTTGAGTGGATGTTAAAAGATTAGGGATGAGGAGCGCCCAGGCAGATAAGATTATCTGTAAAAACTTTTAGTCATACTATTATTTATAAAATTTTAAAATACTAAAAAAAGGTTAAGGATCTGCAACTTCTCTGTGTTATATGGAAACCCTACTATGATGAAGATATGATTCTCTTCTTAGTTTAAGAAGAATACCCTTGATGGATCTAGGTAGAACACAGGTTTAATGTTCTTAGAAGATCAAGATACCTCAGTGTTTATCAATTTTAGAATGAAGACCAGGACAAAATCCTGACTTGTCTAAAAGATTCCGTAAAAGTCAGAGAAGCAAGGAAACTGGTGATAGGAGCTGACAAAATTGGCATAAAGGAGGACAGATCAATTTGAGATAATGACAAATCTCCCAGAATTCCAGGGGAATGCAGGGATTCCATAATTAATTTTTTCTCTTTAGCACAAACACTGGATATACTAAAAACTATAACCAGAGATTTAAAAAAAAATTCAAAATATGGTGTGCTTTCAAAGCTGTAAGCAGGAAATGTGTTGAAAGCTGAGACGAAGGAGGGAGGTCAAAATTTAAACACATCTTTTCTTCCTTTCCACCACCCACCCATATTCTCTTACAATAGTAAGACTTCCTTCTTTTTTTACTTCCTATGTATCAGGGATTTTCATTCCTTCATATCATCTTTCTTAAGGCAGACTTCACACTCTCCCCTCTCTGGAGTTATAATTGTGAAATGTCTACTGGGGAACATGACTTATAGGGGAGAGGACTGAAAATATGTTGATTTAGTGTTTCAAAAGTGTCTCTGATAAATAGATAAATGAGGTTTCAGTGACTGAAAATGGAAGCTTTTAAAGCAAGGAGGAATAAATAATGCTGCAGACACTTAGTTTTTTCTAACTTTCATACAACTACATTATTTCTCATGAAATATATCAGTGACAGTGGGATCCTTGCCTTGGGGAGGTCTCATTCTTTTTAGTCCTTCCATCCCTTGACTTTCTTACCCTAACTGTAATAAAATAGAGAAAAAAAATATGCCTCTTCCTAGTACCTGACATATAATAAGCAGTCAATAAATATTAGTATTTATTACAGTATTATCATTCTTTTTTCCTACTTCTAGTTGTCGTATGGATAGCGGCAGATGTGTCTGTGATACAACCTGATAAGTCTGTAAAACTGTCAAAACTATCACATGGTTTGAAAAGGATAGCACTTATAGCTGATTGTATATTCTGAAGATGGACTCAATATCTCCCATCCCACATGCTCCTCTTATAATTTGCCCTCCCATAGTGTGGTGAGGCCTAACTGCCCTTACCTGGGTAGACATCTATTACCATCTCAACTAGTAACTAGTTGCTATGTGACTTCTGAGGCTAGTTACTAAAAATGTCAGGTACTTCCACCTTGTTCTGTGACAATTGCTCTTGGAACCAGGCTGCCATACTGTGAGGAGGCTAAAACTAGGCCACACAGAGAAACTAAATGGAGAGGCTATACGTAAGTGTTCCAGCCCATAGCCAGCCACAGTTCCAGGCAAAATCCAGGGTCGATGGCCACCTCTCTCAATGAAGAGGTCTCCAAATGATTCCAGCCCCCAGCTATTAAGTTTTCCCATTAAGAGAGGGGGAAGAAAGAGAGAAAAAAGCCTAATAGAAGATTTCATAGTTACCTGAAATAAGGAAAATTAGCTAGCAATTTTAAGATGTTTCCACTATTGTTGCCTAGCAAGAAGGGAATTTAGACATTAGATCAGTAATAATGATGATGATAATGATGAAACCTTACATTTTCTTGGTCTACCTGAGTTGTATTTTAAGTAAATTTATAATTTTACTATAACCATTATAGTCAGGAAATGTTCTCCACAAATTCTCTTTCAATGTAACTAAAATTTTCCCAATTTGAGTTCCAAAATTTTATGTGACAAGATACTCTATTGAGCTATTTAATAATTCTCCTGTGTTTTTCTTGATTTGAAAAGAGCCATTTTTTCCATGTCCCCTACCCTACCCCAAAACAGCCAGATCCCTATATATCTAGGATTACTCTTATCAGCATGCCTTCTCCCCACCACCAAGAAGAGGTAAGAGTCCATTAAGGATTCCATTTTCCAAGAGGAACACTAAAAAAAATTCCCACTCAGACCCTCAGGAACATGAGATGCATGAAAAATTATGTTAGAGTTGTTGCACAGGGCTGGGGTAAAGAAAATGGAGAAGAAGAAATTCCTTAACACTGGGAAAACTGTGGTCATTTCCCGTAGTGGTGTGGTCTTTGTAGCTCACCCTTGCTGCATTTCAGAAGTGGCCAGATTGGGACGCCCATGCCTGTGGGCCTAGATACCAAACACTGTGGGTTTGAAAGCAATGGTTTTGCACTCTATGCCCAGCCCATGATCAGTGGAGAGCACATGTAAGAAAGACATCTTTTTAGCCTGCCCAGAGCACAGGACAAAGCAGAGAATCAGCAAGAGTAACAACGGCAATCATAATGGGCCAGTCACTCCTTTTGTCTTCTGGCATTAGGTAACCTAAGAATTCTTGTTGATTTCAAGCAAAGCAGGAAAACAAAACAAAACCCAAAGTACCAATTGATACTTTTCTTCCCACTAATATCTTTGTGGTCTTCCTTAAAAATCTTCCTTTTGCACAGATTTTTACTACAGTGACATTTGTTCTAAAGTGTCTGCCTAAAGCAATAGCCTCAAGCAATATCATATTACTTCATACTAAAGAAGTCAGGAAAAATTTGTAATTTTATTGTTTAGTTATTGATAACTAAGAGTCTGCTTAGGATTAACAAACATGAGGTGAAGAGAAATAATAGAATTTATCAGGAAATAGAGATAGCACTACCTCTCTCTGGGGTTGTCATAAGGATTATGCGAAATATGGAATATCGTATTACTTTTCTATTGCTGCCATAACAAATTATCAGAAACTCAGAGTCTTAATTTTAACACAAATGTAGTACCCTACAATTCTGTAGCATAGATGCTACAGATGCAGTCCTCACTAGGCTAAAATCTAGGGGTAGGTAGGGTGTGTTCCTTTCTGGAAGCTCTAAGGGAAATCCATTTCCTTGTCCAGCACTAGATGTTGCCTGCACTCCATAACTTGAGACCCCCCTCTTCCATCTTCAAAGCCAGTAGCAGTTGCCTCAGTCCTCAAATCACATCATGATGAAATTCTCTTCTGCCTCTTTCTTCCACTTTGAAGGACGCTTTTAATTATATAGAGCTCATCCAAATAATCTAGGAAAATCTCCCCATTTTTAAGGTCAGCTGATTAACAACCTTAATTTCCTTTGGCCATGTAATTTAACATATTCACAGTTCTAGGGACTAGGATGTGGACATCTATGGGGGTCATTATTCTGCTGACCACAAATGTGAACTGCCTAGCCCAATACTTAGCAAATGTTAGGCAACAAATAAATGCTAGTTTTCTTCCCCACTTACTCTCTATTAGTCTTATTACTCTATTAGTATGTTCAGGCTGCCTTAATAAAACACCACAGGTTTCAGTGGTATTAAACCACTTTATTGGTTTAATAAACAGGTGCCATATATTTATGGTATTATTCTGACTTAAACAACAGAAATTTATTTCTCACAGTTCTGGAGGCTGAAGTCCAAGATCAAAGTGCTGGCAGATTTGGTTCCTGGTGAAAGCACCCTTCCTGGCTTGTGGACAGCTTCTTTGTCCACACATGGCCTTTCCTCTAAGGAAAGAGAGAATGAGCTCTCTGGTACCTTTTCTTAAAAGGACACTAATCCTATAAGATTAGAGCCCCAACTTCATGATCTCATTTATTTGTTTCCTTAGAGGCCCCATCTCCAAATGCAGCTACCCTGGGGGTTAGGTCTTCAACATATAAATTTTGAGGAGACCCATTCAGTTCATAAACTCTCTCACCTAACAATCCACACTATTTCCTTCAAATTTTGCCCTGACCATCCCCGATATGCCTACCCAATCTTACCTACTGAATAATTCACATACTTGTCATAGCAGGTATGCCCAATGAATTCCAATACATTTATTGGAACTATTCATTCCTTTGGTCTTAATCATATTTGCCAAGGACTACCAAAATATATCTCAGTCTGCTCTCTCTGTGTTTGTAACTGATGTAACCAACCACTTTCTAGACATCTCAATTTGTATGTTTTATGGGCTCCTCAAATTCCACATGTATTATTTAAATGCATTAACTCAACCCTTCCCTCAGTCAAAAAAAAAAAAAAAAAATTCACCTCATCCTGTGTTCTTCATCTCAGGATACGGTATCTCTTTATTTGGTAGTTATTCAAATCTTAAACTCAAGAGTTATCTGACCCTTTCCTCTAATTGTCCACAACCAGTGAATCATCAAATCTGACATTTTTTTATCTCCTAATATCTCTTAATTCCAGTCCTTTCCATATTCCATCTTGCCTCCCCTAAACCATAGCCTTTTAACTAGCCTCTCCATATCCACTCTTGCCTCCTCCATTCCTTTCTTTTCAAAGCAGCCAAAAATAATCACTCTCCTACTTAAAGTTTACTGTTGCTCTCTATGTGGCATATAAGGTTCTCCATGATTAGGCTCCTTTCTACCTCTTTGGTCTTCTCTAACAGTCTTTAAGTTTAAGGGTAGACTTCTCTCACTCTCCAATATATATATTTTAAAGATTTTATTTATTTATTTGTGAGAGAGAGCAAGAATGAGAGAGAGAACATGAGCAGGGGGAGGCAGAGGGAGAGGGAGAAGCAGACTCCCCGCTGAGCAGGGAGCCCGACATGGGACTCGATCCCAGGATCCTGAGATCATGACCTGAGCCAAAGGCAGATGCTTAACCAACTAAGCCACCCAGGCACCCCTCACTCTCCAACATTTTATCATCTCTCTTCACACATACTGTTCCCTCCACATGTAACAATCTCTCGACTCCCCATTAGTCTGGCTAGTCTACTTATCTCAAAAGTCACTGCTTAACCTCTCATTCTTTAAAAAGCACTTACCTGACTCTAAAATTAAATTATTTTGCTGTAACATTTAATGGCTGTTGGGAAAGAAAATCTTTTCCTCTACTCTCTTAGGTTTATCCTGGGGGCCTAAAAATTAAAACAACAAAAGACAGATTAGCAAGAGAAGAGACAGATTTAATCACATACATGTGGGACTTCATATAAAAATGTGATTCAGGGAGAAGGTTAGAACTTGGGGCTTATATACTATCTTAATAGGGGAAGGGGAGGAGGAAAAACAGACTCACAGGAAAACGATTTCTAGGAAGGAAAAATGGGCTCTTATGAGAATAGATGGAATATATAATAGTCTTGTGACAATTCCTGCTTAAGTGTGATACTGATTTCTAGTCTCCAGTGATAAGAGTCAATTTTGTCAGTTTCTCTCCCAGGGGAAGGGATTTATGACAACTGAGTTCTTTTGAATTCTTTTGGGAGGCTCTGCTTTTAGGCAGTTAAAATATTTCAGGAACTTAAATGCCTCTGCTCAAAATAACTTTTATGCCAGAGGTGTAGTCTGGACCCCTTCAGAGCATGCAACATTTTCCTTTCTTAACTCATTGCACAGCCATTTCTTTTGCCTTTCCAAGACTGTAAGCAAATGAAAGCTGATGCCACACTAGTCTTGTTCAGTACCCCAGTACCTTTAAATCAGTTAAAATATGTAAATGAACCAGATGTCCTCTGGTGAACATCCAGGCCTGTGTGGCCCAGTCACTTGACTTATTCAAAAGCAGCTGTGCTAGACACTAACTGGCCTGGTTAATCAACAATAAATGGCTTCATATGAACATATGAATCTTCAATTGACTTTTTATTTAAATTGCCTAAGAGCATTTTTTTATTTTTGGCAGCCATGCTCCTTGTTATGATGTTGGATAAAGGCAATAAATAATGACAATCCTTTAAGAGAGGCAGGGACAGTTTTATACTTATTTGAAACAGGTGTCAAGCTGTTTTTAAGATGTAGCTACTAAAAAAAAGAATGATGAACTCATTTCTTTCGAGACTTTTAGGAGAAAATGCCTCCATCCACAGGTTCTTTTATTGTGTCAATAGCTGTCTATTCTCCAGGGTCTAATTGGAAGCAAACTTCGGATCTCACTACGGGTAATAAGAAAGTAAAAATCAAAACCCATTTCCTCACATGTTGGGTGTAGGTAAAGGAAACCTGCGAGGCTTTGCTCACTTTCCGTCCACAGGTACAAAGGTAGACAACAGGGCACAACAAAGAGGACTTCACCTGAGCCACCTTCCCGACCACCGAGGTCGTCCGCCCGTGACGTCACCGGAAGCAGCTGCTGTGACGCCCAAACGGCCCTCCCTCTCGCGCTGGGCGCCGGAAGCAAAGCCGAAGGAGACGTGCACCCGCTTCCGGGCCCGGGCGCCATTTCTAGCGATTGCAGGTTCTCACGAGTTGTAGTCCGCTGGGACAATGAGCTATGATTACCATCAGAACTGGGGCCGGGATGGCGGGCCCCGCAGCTCCGGCGGGGGCTACGGAGGAAGCTATGGGGGGGGCCATGGAGGAGGCCATGGAGGGAACCGAGGCTCCGGAGGCGGCGGCGGCGGCGGCGGTGGCGGAGGAGGTGGTCGAGGCGGCCGCGGCCGACATCCCGGGCACCTGAAAGGCCGCGAAATCGGCTTGTGGTATGCGAAGAAACAGGGACAGAAGAACAAGGAAGCGGAGAGGCAGGAGGTAAATCTGAGACTCGATAGCGGGGAGGGATGAGACAGGACATTTTTCCAACTTTTCCGCCGCCCCTAACCTTTTCGTTGCTTTTTTTTCTTAACTGGTGCATATGCTGTGTGAAGTGTGCAAAGGTATTCTGCTAAAATTTCCGGTAGCGGATATTTTGTCGTTTTTCGTTAGCCATGCTCGTCTGACCCGAAGCAGTTAGGATTTATGCAAGCTGAATGTATATTTTGCTTTAAGGACGTGAGAACTGTGAACAAAACAGATGTTAAGTTCAGGTCCTATCCAAAATTAACTTTATTGGGCTGTCAGTGTCATAGTATCCCTGGCTACCCTTTCTATTAGAAAAATTCTTGGCCTGAAGAGCTAGAAAACAGCGGCCTTCTTCATAACAGGTTCGCGCAGAATAAAAGCTGTCAAGCACTATTTTGAATGTAGGTCGTTCGGAAGAATAGTCTAGCTTTCATTTTTCGTATTAAAATAACCAGAGACCCAGGGTTTTTGTTTTGTTTTGTTTTTATGTTGGGCTGGGGAGAGTTCTGTTGATTAGTAGCTCCTCTTTGAGAATGAATCTTAGGATCCTAGAAATAGAAGAAATTTCAAAAGATGATTTGATTTAGGCTCTTCAGGTTGGTGATTGCCCATTTGATTTGAATCTTGGAGATCTGTAGTAAGGGAAACATTAAAGTTCCCTTGGTGGGAACTTTAATTTTTTTAATATATATATATATTTTTAAACAGAATTTTTCTTACTATAAGTCTGAGACATCTTTTTAGTAACTTCTTTAAAAGCACCCTTCATATGAGATACAGAATGTAATTAAATCCTCATTTAGGCTTCTGTTTCCAAATCATTTTTATTTCTTTATTTTTCTTTTATTCATGTCATTTTCATCAAAGTGTTTTTTGGCCATTATCCATTTATCTTCACACCTTACCACATTCTTCTATTTTAATATATATATATTTTATATATATATATTTGTCAGCCCAAAATTAACTTGTTCATTGAGCAAACTTTTTTCTTAAATGAAGGGTAGCATATCTAAGTCATCTTAAAATTGGAAGAATAATAGGCTGATTGCTATAAAAGGATGTACACAGTAACTAGAAAGTTATTCTTCATTAAATTTTATTTAGCCTCTGTTTCCTACAAGGTGTTATGCATGTTGCCGTGGGGATCTGAAGAAATATGATGTTGGGAAATATGATAATGGTTGGGAAAATAAGACGTAAACAGATGGAAAGTTTAATCAGAAAAAATTGTTCGTTATTATTTCCATCTGAAGCTAGTTGTGTGATGGATCATTGTAAATGGAACTCTGGATTTCTACCCCCTCCCCAAACTTTATTTTAGTAAATGTTACTACCATTTACTCACTTGCAAGGCCCAAACTGGATTTATCTTTGATATTTCTTTCATTTCAGCACATCTGTCTGCTCTGCCTTCTTAATATATCCCAAATCCAACCACTTGTCTCCACAGCAGTTATCCCACAGATCAAGCCACCATTTTGTTCAGTGTTCTTGGCCTCTTAACAAATCTTCTAGCTTCCACTCCTGCTTTCCACTGAGTCTGTCCTTTGTAGAACCATTCATGGTGCTTTCAAAAGCAAAAATTAGATCATCTCATTCTCTAGCTCACATTTGGGATTGGAAGCCAGATCACCTCTGTCTGAGTTGAATACATTTCAGTTGCTTCCTAACGTGTTTTACAGGAAATCTTGGTAATATAGCTTCAGTATACCAGGTTTCCTTCTGTGTACTGAGCCCATGTCCCCAATATGATGTAATTATAGCTTTTGTAAATATACTTCTATTTTTGTTTTGTATTACAGGTCTCATATCATTCTCTCTGAAATTCATCTCCATTTTCTCAATCTAAATATGACCATTTTTCAGTGATTGGTTTAGCCTACCTTTTTTTTTTTTTTGGACAACCTTCAGCCATATGTGATTGCTTCCCAGTCAATTTCCTTGGCTTTCAGTTACTTTTTAAGTAATTCCTGTGTTTACCAAGTTATTGCATTCTAACAAGGTGCTCTTTTTCTTTCAACTTTCTTTTTTTTTTAATTGAGCATCTGAAACATTTGAGACATTACCTTAAGCACTGTGTTAATAGAATATAATCACTGCCTTACAGAAATGGTGGTGTTAGGGGCTGTTAGAGGGATAGAATACAGTGTTAAAGTATTATAATGAGAATATGGGCTATCACCTAACTCAAACTAAGAAGATTCTAGGTTTTCCAGAAGAAGTAACCCTTAAGCTGAAAGTTGAAAGATAGCAAAGTGTGTGTGTGTGTGTGTGTGTGTGTGTGTGTGTGTGTGTGTGTTTGCAATTGGGGGATTTGGAAAGGGATTTTCAGGCAGAGGCAGCAGCATGTGCCACAATTTAGAGGTTAAGAGGAATGTGTTCAAGGAACTGAAAGAATAGGGCATAGGGTGTTTAGTGTGGTGAGATGAAGGTAGAGCGGTGGCTTTCAAACTTGTTGACCACTTCCCACAGAAAGGAATATATGTTAATTTGCACCCGGTACACACATATGTATAACTGAACAAAAAATGTCATAAAATAATATTTAATTATCTGTATATTGCTCTGGGTGTGTTGTTTTTGCTCCTTTTTTTTTTTTAATTAATACTGGTCATGATCCTTTATAAGCAGCAATTTGAAAAGCCTAGGACTAGAAAAATAAGCAGGGCCTTGAAATTCATTGACTCTTCCGTAAGAACTTCTCTAAGTCATTAAATCATTTGAAGCAAAAAAATGAAATGATTGAATTTGTGTTTAAATTCATTGTGGCAGGAGTATAGAGAATGAATTGAAAAGAGGCAGTCCTGGGACAGGGACCAATTAAGTAGCCTTTGCAGTAATTAAAGTGAGAAATGATAGCTTGAATTAGGACATTGGGAGTGGAGATGGAGGAAAGTGACAGATTAAAGTGATTTAGGAGATAGATTCAAAAGTGCTTTTATCTGGAGGCAAGGGGAAAGCAAGTATTAATAAATGACATGTTTATGATTATGTAAGGAACAGGCTTGATGGAGGAAGATGATGGACTTAGCTTAAGGACAGAGTTTGATTTTGTTAACAGGGCATAAAAGCGAGGATTTCGGGGTGCCGCCTGGGTGGCTCAGTTGGTTAAGTGTCTGACTCTTGATTTTGGCTCAGGTCATAAGCTCAGAGTCTGCTTGAGATTTTCTCTCTCTCTCTGCCCCCCCCCATGTGTGTGCACACTTTCTCTCTCTAAAATAAATAAAATCTATGAAAAAAAGCACAAGGATTTCAGGGAGGTAGAAGGCCATGTGGATCTGATGCCTAGAGCAGTCTAGACTGGCAGTTTATAGTTCTGTGGATTGTAGGAAATGACCAGAGAAGATGAGGAGTGGGTGCAAGCGTAAATTCTATAGACCATTGTTTTCTTTTTCTTTTTCTTTTTTTAACTAAAAGGATGGTTTTTAATGGGAACCAGAGGTATGGTTACAATTACATAGTCCGACCCGTGGGTCATCAGGAGTTGGAAGGTTACAAAATAATGAGGGTAACACTGGGTACAAGAAGAAAAGCTATTGCAGAACCTCAGGAGCCAAGCTAATATGACCTCAGACCATTGTTTTCAAACTTAAATGTGCCTAGGAATCAACTGGTACCTTGTTAAAATGTGGGACTGGAGTGGAGCCAGAGATTCTGTTTTCCTTACAGACTCCCAGATGGTGTCAGTGTTGCTAGCTTGTGGATCACTAGGGTTGTTCAATGTATAAAAGGAAAATTTAAGGGATGGAGTAAGAGAAGATCCTTAGGTTCTTACCTAGGAAGGAGCAGCCAGAGAAGAGAAAAAATGAAATGGGTGTTGTTTTGGAATCCAGGAGCAGTGTTTAAGGGAGCAAAGAGTATAGAAAGAAGGGAAAGTAGTCAATAGTAGCGAATGTTACAGAGAGGTCAAGTAAGGTAAGAGCTCAGAATGTCTATTGGATTTAGCAACAGAGTCATTGGTAACCTTGATGAGAGCCCTTTCTGTGGAGCGGTGGAGGTAAAAGCCAGATGGCATTGGGTTGGCTAGCGAAGGAGAGAGGAAGTGGAGTACTTTCAAGCAGTTTTACTGTGAAGAGGAGGAATAAAGGACAGTAGCTGATTGGGTTGGGAGAATTCAAAAGAGGATTTTTTGTTTAAAAGTAAAGAGATTGAGGGAGCCTGGGTGGCTCAGTCGTTAAGCGTCTGCCTTCAGCTCAGGTCATGATCCCAGGGTCCTGGGATCGAGCCCCGCATCTGGCTCCCTGCTCGGTGGGAAGCCTGCTTCTCCCACTCCCACTCCCCCTGCTTGTGTTCCCTTTCTCGCTGTCTCTCTCTCTGTCAAATAAATAAAAATATTTTCTTAAAAAAAAAAAGTAAAGAGATTTGACTATATTCTTGTTCATGTACTGGTGGTAAGGAGTCAGTGGAGAAGAAACATATCGAGTAGACTAAATTATGCTGCAGTAGTAAACAGCCCCCAAATCCTAATGGGTTATAACAACAAAGGTTGGTCTTTCTACTCACATTACTGACCCATTGCTTGCGAGTTAGGTTGAGAGTCCTCCTGGCTCACAGAGCTCCACCCATCTGGAAAACAGCAGGTTTTGGTAGCAGTGGGAGGGAATATGGTAAATTGCCCTGATTCTTTGAGACTCCCATTCACATTTCTCTGGCCAGTAAGCCACATGTCCATGTTTAACTCATGGGTGGAAAAATGCAGTTCTACCATATACTTGGAAAGAGGCAAACCAGAATATTGATCACCAGGCTAATGACTACCAGAGAGAGATTTAGGAAAGGAAGGTAAATCTCAATAGAAGGATTAGCGCTGAGGAGGTGAAAGGTAACCTTAAGCAGGAAAATGGACTCCACTTCCCTTTTAACAGGAAGGAAGAGAGCAAAAAGATTCTGATACTGGTGGGTTTAGGTTTGGTGGCAGGCAATTGAGGACTTTCTTTGGTTTTTGTTTTCTTTGCGAAATACTGTGTGTGAAATGTTGAGGGTGAACTGAAAGGTGATATTGGTTTAAAATAATTGCAGATAACTAGAAGCTGATAAACATAGACAGTTTGCTGGAAATCACAGAGGGTCTCCTTTGCCAGGGATTTATGACTCGAAGCAGCAAGAATATTTAAGATGTCCAAAAAAGGGAAAAACAAAATAAATTAAATACCATGATAAAATAGACATGAACCACAAAACGTGACTGAGATTCTCCATGCTGAGGGCGAGGTAAAGTGAAGGGTGATACAGCTAAAAGGCTAGGAGGAGGTAGCCTACCAAAAAAAAAAAAAAGGCTAGATCCAGGTTTGGAATTTTGGCACTCTTAAATTCTCCACTGCCTGGAGCCTCTGGAGCCTCATCATGGGAAGAACCTTGTTAAAAATAACTTACAGAAAGTATAAATTATATTTTCATTAAAAAGTATAAATTATGTTTTTAGGGGCTATTTCATTTTTTATTCATCCAGATTTTTGTGAATATCTAAAATTCATACAGCAAGGTAAGGAGAACTTTTGTTCTTCTAGTAGAGGCAAAAACTTCAAAATGTAAAATTTTGGTTGGTTGAAGTAATGATTTAGTGTGAATTTCAGTTGGAAATAAATTGTTCCTCAGATAAAAAGTACTTAATCTTACCTTTCCCATTTTGAACGTGAATGGAAGAAACAGTGCCTTTGGGCCCTTGAGGTGTTTGGAAAAACTAAGATTTTGCTTGATAATGACTTTATGTCCTGGGGCTTCCTTCCCAGTGTAATCTGTAATCATTAAAGTGTTACTGTAGATTCTAACTGCCAGGAAAAAACTTAACTTGATAACCATCTCATGTAGGTACACAGAGCAATAAATGTTAACAAGTGCTGAAGGCATTACAGAATTTAAAGTATAGGACAAAAATGTTCTAATAATAATCCTCTGTGTTGGATGTCCCAAGACCACTCTCAGGTTCTGGTGTACTCCCAGTAATGGTTTTTTTTTTACAACAGATGATTACAGATTAAAATCATCAGAGGTAAAAAAGATTCGTAAGGCAGAATCTAGGAGAAACCAGGTACAAGCTCCTAGTCCTAGTGGAGTATATCCTATGCTATGAAGAAGAGATACGTTAGTCTGATACAGAAACCATTTAAAAAGATTTTCATGCTGTAAGGTTAAAAAAAATGAGGGGGGCTTTAGTATCTGTCAGTAAGCAGATTTTGCTGCAACCTGTAATTTCGTGAGGCTTTTCTATCAGCCAGAGTTGTACTATATTGGACTTTTAATTGTATGATAATGATGTTTTTTGTAAACTCTTCAATAAGTTGCAGAAGCTTTCCGGAATTCTTTTTGTGTATTTCTTTAAAGAGAAAAACGGTTTTAACACAAAAGTCACACATGCTCATTGTAAAAGATAAATTCAGCCATTCATCCATTTGACAAACTTCACTGCAGCATCTACCATGTGTCAGAAATCTATCTGGAAGAAATACTGCAAAAATGTAGAACGTAAAGTCACTAACCTACTTTAATAATAATAATGAAAATAAGATCCTGCTGCATATATTTTCTGCAACTGGCTTTTTTTCATTTAAGACCTTGATCATCTTTCCTGTCTGCACACTTAAAGAAAAATCTACCCTGTCTTAACTACTGGGTTTAAATTCAACTAATTATAATGTACAGCTATAAAAGACCAGTTTTAGAAATTCCTGTTTTTACTGTGTGTGGTGTAACTTCTATCTTCTCTGGTGTTTTTTTGGTTTGTTTTATCCTCATTCTATGAAGCAACTGCATAATTGCCACATTGGACCATCTGCATGAGTGTTGATCAATTTTATTTATTCCGTCTTGACTCAGCCTTCTCACTTCCCCAAATATTCATCCTTTTGGTGTAAGAACTTTAAAATGCTCATTGCAACCAAAATATTTCCAGTTTTCAACTTGGCTTTTTTTTTTTTAACCAAACATTTGCGTTTTAATAACTTTAATTGTGAGTATCTTTGAAAATTTAAGATAGGGAAAAATTGATAATAATCAGTATGTGAGAGGGTAGAAGATAAGAAACCAAAGTTTTATTAATAAGGGACATAAATGTACTTTCTTTGCCAGTCATGTTAGAGGTAATTTTATAGCTGCATAGCAGAAAAAGGTTTAGAAAGCTATATGCAAAAATGTTAACATTAGGTTTATGAAGTGAAATTGGACTAGAGGGCAAGTGTGGGGTAATTTAAATTTTATATATGTTTGTTGGACATGTATTTACCTTTTTGTTGTTATGAAATAATTTTGCACATGCTTTCTAATGTTGATCAGGATACTTTTTGCTTTGCACAAAATAGAGAGCTGTAGTACACATGGATGAACGGCGAGAAGAACAGATTGTGCAGCTGCTGCATTCAGTTCAAGCAAAGAATGGTAAAGACTCAGAAGCACAGATTTCCTGGTTTGCTCCTGAAGATCACGGGTAAAACAAAACATGTTCTTTGACAGAATGGACAGAGTAACACTTCTTCATAGCATTGGCTAGGGAAAGAATGATAATAAAAATAACATCTTTAGACTCGTCAGTAAGTGAAATTCAACTTTGAAGTAAGTTTTTTTTTCTTATGTAGACTGAGCATATTTGGTGAGAGGTTGAATAATATATGCATTACACAGAAAGCCAAATGGTAAGAATAGTCTATTTGGATATGAGATTTATTAAGTTATTATTTATTGTTTTCCTACTCATCATCTTTGTATTTCCAAAATTTTCCTGTGGGAGAGATCTGGAAGAAGTTGAATTGTTGCTGTTTTAGGATGATCACAGGAGCTGTATCATTTAGAGGAAAAATTAATAGAGGTTTTTCTGGAACTGTGTAATGTAGCATCCCATTTATAGCACTCAGAAAGGGTAGCAGGGAGAAGATGAAGTTGTGAAATAAAGCTCGGAAAATCAGAAAAAAATACTGTAGGTCAATGCAATGGAGGGATGACTATTGTGTGAATTTTAATTTTTTTAACTATCACAAGGAATAACTTATCTGGTAATACCTATTTACAGGGAGGGAAATCTTGAATTCATTGTAAGAATCTTTTCTTAATTGATCTAAGAAAAAATAGAAGCTGGTGATTTTGAAATAAATGGCATATTGTTTTATTTCAGGGCTTGAGCGGCTCTTCATTTAGCCTTTTATCATTTTTTTATTTTGTCAAAATAGATACGGTACTGAAACTCCTGCTGAGAACAAACCCAACTCAGAGAAGAAACTTGAGAACCAGGAAAAGAAATTGATAAGTCAAGAAAAGAGAACATTTAGAATCAGGGACAAATATATTGACCGAGATTCTGAATATCTCTTGCAAGAAAATGAACCAGATGTTACCTTAGACCAACAACTATTGGAAGATTTACAAAAGAAAAAAAGTGACCTTCGGTATATTGAAATGCAGGTAATGGAAAAGCAAGATGTGGAAAAAGTTTTTATTTGTCATTTCTTCTCACATTGGATAAAAATAGATTTATGTTTAGAGGTACTACATGGTATAGATCAGTGGTATTTCAGTAGACCATCCCCTGTGGGAATTCTTGTATACTAGAGAAGAGCAGTGGGAATGGGATTGCACTACAGTATACACTAAGGTAGCCTGTCTCATCTACAGCAGCTTATATAGTGAGGAGAAGGAATTAGTTTAACTTTTCTAGGCCAGTTTAGTGAGATGTCGTAAGAAACAAGGTGGTTGGAATTGTAAGGTTTCTAGACCATTTTATCCAACTCCTTCCTTTTACAGATGATAAAATTAAATCCCCTGAATTTATTATGTGCTTATGTTCAATATTTTAAAGATGGGACTGTGACAAGAGCAGGAATTCTGAGTTTTTCAGTATGTTCTTTCTATCCTAGGCAAGATATTTTAAGGTCCCTTCCTGTTAAAACATAAAATTTATGTTTTGTGGATATTCTAGAATAGATGTAATAAAATGTTCACAGGTATTTCTTTTAAGAGAAAATACTGAGGAAATTTTGAGGGCCATACCTTTAACGTGCACGTATGTACTACCCTTTGTGAGAAAGCCAGAATATCACATCTTGCATAGGAAAGAAAGGATCCATTGATTGTCGTTGATGATCAGGTTGGATATCCTGATTAGAACAGGTGAGGTGAGGTTGTCCAGGGGTGGAATTCTGTAGCTCTTTAATGCCTATTTAGTGAAAACAAGATTCGAGGGCAGGAGATTTCAAGTTGAATTATTTCAGAATGTTGTGGTTGAGAGAAGAGCTTCTTTTATAGCCTTAGGAAGAAGGAGAGTTAGCTACTATCTGCTTTATATTGAGGACAGAACTCAAAGAAGATGAGTGAGTGAGCTAATTCAAAGGAAGTTAGGAGAAGAAATGTGCAAGACATAAAAATCGTTAGTGATCTTCCCATTAGCTAGACACTTGCAGACACTTCACATGTCCTACATCATTTAACCCAACAGCCCTGTATAAGAGTTTACATGTCTGTTAAAGAGGAGGAAAAAGAATCTTAGGTTAAATGACCTATCTACAGTTGCACAGCTAGTAAAAGAATCAGGTCTAAAATTCAGATGTGTTTAAGAGCTCAGCTTTTTAATCCTTTTTGGTAATATGCCGTTTTTTTTTTTTGGTTCATCATTCATTTAATAAACATTAATTTTCCACTTGCTAAATGCCTGTGATTGTGCTGTGTTTTCTGAAGACTAAGTTATTTCCTGCCCTCAGACAGCTTGTAATCTCATTATCTCTTATCTCAGGGTTACAGCCCAAAATTAGGAAATTAGAAATTAGGTTTGTCTGTCTTGAGAAAGAATATTGGGTTGTAACTATTTTCATCAGCATTTACATATTCAAAAAGCAAAAGAGATTAATGCTAGTTTCAAGTTTAATGGGTTAGCTTATATATAACTTATATATTGAGATGGTTATATTTGAGTACATGAAGTACTTTTAGAAATCATTAAGTGATTTTAAATAATTTAAATATTATAATAAAAGAAAGTACTTAAGGAAATTGTGGCAGCTTGTTATTTCAAATTGCTAGAATTCATTTAAGTCATCATATTGAGTCTCATTTTTTATGGTGCTGATGAGAATTACCTCATTGGCCATAACAAGCATGATGACTAGTTAATAATGCTGCATTGTATATTTGAAAGTTAGAGAGATCTTTTTTTTTTTTAAGATTTTTTTTATTTATTTGAGAGAGAGAATGAGAGAGAGAGAGAGCACATGAGAGAGGGGAGGGTCAGAGGGAGAAGCAGACTCCCTGCCAAGCTGGGAGCCCGATGCAGGACTCGATCCCGGGACTCCAGGATCATGACCTGAGCCGAAGGCAGTCGCTCAACCAACTGAGCCACCCAGGCGCCCTGAAAGTTAGAGAGATCTTAAAAGTTCTCATCCGAAAGAAAAAAAATGGTAAATATGTGGTGATGAATATTAACTAGACTTACTGTGGTAATAATCACTTCACAGTATATAAAGATATTGAATCATTATATTGGTACACCTGAAAGTAATATAATGTTATATGTCAATTATATCTCAATAAAAAAAAGGGGATTTTTTTTCAGTCTCCTATTTTGACAAGTAGGCAAAAAATAAGGATGATGTTTCAAGAAATAAAAATTAGGGAAAAATATGATGGCAGTAATGTACTAGATTACCTAGGACAGTTCTAATTTTATGTGGTTTTTTTTCCTCCTTTTCAATAACTGTGGTTTATTTTTTTATACCATTGAAGTTTTTTCATGTACATAGGTCATTGTAAACCATAGCACTCCTCTAAGTGTATGTCATTTTTATGTAGTATAGGTTTGAAATTCCATAAAAGTTTTCAAAATTAGAAAGACATTATCAAACAAGATACAGGACTTAATCATTTCCTCTTTTTAGTATTCCAGTTGCAATTCACCAAAAATTTGTTGAGTAGCTTTTGTGTGTCAGAAGCTGCTACTTGCCTTTTTTATAAAGGTTTTTCGTTCAGATTTCGTGGCAACCCTATGAGATAAAACCTTCGAGGGATTCAGGATCCAAGTTTGACTTAAGATCACAGTTCTTAATGGCAGTACCAGATTTTCCTGTTTCAGATATTACTTGTTTTTTCTTTTATTCTCAAAAGTGAGTACCCAGAAATAATCTGCTCCAGTGCCTAATGGATTAGTAAATGGTGGATCAACGGGTAGGAAAATGAATGTGACATGGAAAACAAGTCTAAGATGAATATGTAAAATAAACAGAAAAAATGGTAAAAGTAACTTAGGGATTATGAGAATGCTATTAGATGACAGATCAGATTTCATTTTACTGCCACTTTAAGATTCTGTTAAATAGAATTCTTTTTCCGTGTTTCAAAAATAAAGGGGATTGCTAAGTATATTAGTTCTTTTTATAAAAATTCTTTTTTAAGCCTTGGTACTTAACATAAGCTGTAAGGTAATAAAAATATTTTGGGATTCTAGCATATTTATGATATATTCTGATTACCATGATTATAATTTGATTACATTTCTTTTGTGAAAATTCAAAATAGTTTTTTTAATTTTCAGCATTTCAGGGAAAAGCTGCCTTCATATGGAATGCAAAAGGTAAAATGAATGTACACTGTTTGATTTGCAAAGTATTTAAATACAATTTTTAAATTTCTGTATCAAGAGAAAATGTAAATGGACCTTCCCCTAAAGGGTATTAGTGAAAATTTACTTTAGTCTTGAATTTTTGAAGGCCCAAAAGAAAAAAATGGTCATGAAACAATTTTCTGTAACTTTTCTCATTTCTGTCTATAATTGAAATCTTTAGAACTTCAAAAATAGAATTTTTATATATAAGTTAGTTTGGGTAAATACCCTTGCTCTTAATTTGAGACCAAACATTTTAATTAAAATTGAGGCACTACTGAAAGTAGTGCCTTAATTAATTTATTATCCTTTATTACGCAGTCACCTTAGAGAATAATAGAGTCCCCTATCCTTCTCTGTTCTCTCAGCCTCACTTTGTTTTGATTTTGGTTTGGTTTTCATAGCACTTAACTACCACCTGCCACAGTGTGTCTTTCCCCCCTAGGCCATTTTAAGTTCTTGAGGACGGAGTGTTCACAATGTATTAGTTGACTTGGTACAGTGCCTGACATTCTATCAAACCCCAGTAAATACTTGTTGAATGAATAAATCCCATACTGCTTCTCTGTATTTACAAGCTATAATTTCGGTGTTCAGACTTGGAACTTGTTCTGATATATGTAGTGTGTTAGAGTAGATGGAAAAATTTTTAAAGGTGGGTTTTCTAATTAAACTGTTTTGTAGATAAAAGTAACCTCTAATACCTCTTTGAAGTAGTAGGATGGTTTTATTAATACAGTGACTATTACTAATAAAAATATTAGTGTTTATAATTTTTAAAAAAGAAGATCTTTCCCAAATAGGTTTTCCAGGTAATTGAAGTTTGCCAATTTGATTTAGGTATTTAAAAACTTTTTTGTAATTATCTGAAAGGAAATAATCTTAAGATAAATTACACTCTTTCTTGTTCTCTGAAACAGTATACAAAACTTGTTCTGCAGATAAAGCCATATCGTATGAGTTGTGATATAAGTCCTTAGGGTCCTTAGTGTTATTTAGGTATTGGGATTTGTCTTGTACTCAGTAGACTTACACATCAACGTTCTTTTTAATTAATGTTCATTCTTACGTATAAAACTTACCCGCTGTCTCTTGTTGGTGTGTTTTTCTTTAACAGTGCCTGGCTTTGTTCTTTTTATAATTTGGTGCTGCTTTTCTCTTGGAAACTGGTGGATCCGATACTCAAATTGCCAGCATTGCATTTAACGAAATTTGAAAAGCATTAATAAGTTTGTTAAAAGCGATTACCTTCAGTTTGATAGAATTGTGATTACTGCCTTTTCGGACTTCATCACCATGTCCTTCACTTATTTTCCATTTTGAAATAGGAATTGGTAAATATGATTGATAACCATCAAGTAACAGTAATAAGTGGTGAAACTGGATGTGGAAAAACTACTCAAGTTACTCAGTTCATTTTGGATAACTACATTGAAAGAGGAAAAGGATCTGCATGCAGGATAGTTTGTACTCAGCCAAGAAGAATTAGTGCCATTTCAGTAAGTAATGTCTCACTTTTTAAAATTCCCCACTTTTTATTTTCCATTCTCCCAGTCTTGCTAGAAATAAACTGATTTTGAAGGTTTGTAGTGATTTCTTAATTAGGTTTAGGATATGTTGTTATGAAAGCAGATATTTGGTAGTAAACACCAAAAGCTCAAATGATCTCTTACTGATAATAGATGTTTGGTTTAAGATAAATTAGAAATCCAGGCAAATTTTATTATAAAACTAGAAGAATAGAAAGCTGATAAATCTTTATAAGATTATAAGTTCCAAAAAATGTCCATCCATATAGATGCTTTAAATTCTACAACTTAATTCATTCAGTATTATTTTTTGGTTCTCTCTGTTTTTTCAGTAAGTACACTGATGGTGAAAGCAGGAAACCTTGCAGTATTTTAAGCTGCATTTTTTAAATTTTTTAATGCAATTATTCAATAAGAGGGACTTTACCATAAAAAAAATTAAGACATTGTTTTAAGTTTATCCTGTTAACAGTTGTAAGTACACGTTTAGTGCAAACAGCATTTTTGTTTGTTTAGTTAGATGACCTAGTTAAATGTATGGATTATATGTTCTTTAAAGATGTTTGCGTTTCTGACAGTGTTTGATGTGTATAGTAAATTTATTTCCGTGTTAATGTAATTTTATATGTAAATTTCAATTATAAAGATTTATGGTTGTATTTAATTATATGATGGTGCTGTTTATTATCTCTGGGTCATGTAATACAGAATGTGATTAGGAACTGCATTACCAATTATGGCAGTATTTTGGAGGAAATACAGTATACATTTTAAACTGATTTCTGAGAAATACTGTTTAAAAAAGTACAGTAACAATCTTTCTGGTAGAATCATATTCCTAGGACTTACGTAAAATTACAGAAAAATAACCACTTTTGTCATAATACAATTATAGAGCTAGATTTAAGTAAGTTAAAAATATCATTTTCATTAATATAGCGTTACCGTATATATTGACAGTAGGAAGATACGCTAACTAGGTTATTTTTTATTTTTCCAATATCTGTTAGTACTTGAATGGGCAATTTAATAAGTAATAAAAAGTGAAATAATGGTCTTACGTCTGTGAATACAGGATGTACTGATTGGAAAGTTTTACTTCTGAAGTATTGTTTCTTAATTATGCCATTTTCTGTTTCTAATCTCATAAATCACTGTTCTGTCACAAGATGACTGTTGGTTACTTTTAGTATTGGATTATAATAACATTTCATCAATTCCAAGTTCATCTTTGGCAGCCGTAACTTTTAGAACACAACCGAGAACCAGGAATTAAGCAACACCAGTCTCTACCAAGAAGAAACAAACAAAAAACTGGAGAAAAAAAGTATCAACATGTATTTAACCTCAAATTACACACAGGTTTTATAAGTTTAGACCCATGATTTTAACTTTTTTTTTTTTTAAGATTTATTATTTATTTATTTGACAGAGAGAGAGATAGCAAGAGAGGGAACACAAGCTGGGCGAGTGGGAGAAGCCAACTCCCCGCTAAGCAGGGAGCCCAATGCAGGGCTCGATCTCAGGACCCTGGGATTATGACCTGAGCTGAAGGCAGGCGCTTAACGACTGAGCCACCCAGGCGTCCCTAAGATTTTAACTCTTATGGAAAATTCAAAAGAAAGGTAGACTGAATAAGAGCATGCTACAGAAAGGCACTTTGAAAATAATGAGAGAGAATTTGGCCTTGGAAAGCTTTATAAGAGGAGGTGAAAAGTAAATTTAAGCAAGGAGTCTGCAGATTTTAAGGGACAACACAGTTTTAGATCCCTGGGATTTTAGAATCTGTCTCTCTTTTTTTAACTCAGGAAAAACTGATGAACATTTTTTCAACAATCCCAGATTTCATGGATGTTCCAGATGTTTTTCCTAAAGGAAATTATATTTTCTTTGAAAATGTCTTCTATTTTGATTAAAGGTTGCAGAGAGGGTGGCTGCAGAAAGGGCAGAATCTTGTGGCAATGGTAACAGTACTGGATACCAGATTCGTCTCCAGAGGTAAAGAATGTTCACCTGTTGTGTACAGGTAGATTTTAGTGAAACTTTGAAGTTAGAGATTCAAGAGAAAAATGCTCCCTGTTGTAATTGATTACTATTAAAATTAACATTTAAAATAACTACAGCATAGAAGGCTTGCAGTTCACTTTTTTAATTCAAACTCATGTTTGGATTGCCTTTTTAAAATGCACTTTACATTGTGAAATGGCTAGAGAAATAACTTTTTGCTAGACGTATATTAGTAGACCATCACTGCACGCGAAAGGAGTTGGTGTCTTATCTTTTGGTACCACCACCCTATTGATTTTGGTATCTTTAACCCCCTATTCACGCCACTATATTTCTGTAGTCCTTTTCTGGAGCTCAAGATTGCATTTACCGTGAACTGACTTTCCAGTCACTGAACAAAAGTTTAGGCCCCTGAGTATTGTTTTCTGAATGTTAATGGTTATGCCTTTAAGAAGACATCGTTAATGTTGTATCATGACAGTGAAAATGTGTAGTGAACTTGAATGTAGTAGTTCACATTACTCTGTTGCAGTAGGCAGTCCTATGACCAAAAAATTAACTGTGAAGATTTTCATTAAAACTGTAAGCAGTTTTTAAATTGGAGGTTTTCTTTTAAACTTTTGTGGTACTGAGTAATTTGTTAGTAAAGAAAACCAAAAACTGTTAACTTATGTCTTTCATTCACAGTCGGTTGCCAAGGAAGCAGGGTTCTATCTTATACTGTACAACAGGAATCATCCTGCAGTGGCTCCAGTCAGACTCGTGAGTATGTTTCACTTCAGGACAGACATTTAGTTAAACATTAACGTAAAATATAATTATTAAATTGGATTTTACTAACTGTTAAGGTAGAATGGTTCAGTTTTTATATTTTATACTAAGTTACATACTTCACACTTTTGCTGTAGGCATTTGTCCAGTGTTAGTCATATTGTGCTTGATGAAATCCATGAGAGAAATCTACAGTCAGATGTTTTAATGACGGTTATTAAAGATCTTCTCAATTTTCGACCTGACCTGAAAGTAATATTGATGAGTGCAACTTTAAATGCTGAGAAATTTTCAGAATATTTTGGTAAGTAAATTCTATGATTATTGCTTTAGAAAGTTATCACAGAGCCACTGAATTTAGAGTAAATTAAAGAAAAATCTAATACATTGCTGGGTACAAAGTAGTTAAAATGAGGGTTTAGCGATTCTTTTAAATATTCAGGAGAACATTTTAAGTTGTCTTACATAATTGAGACTACCCTTCTAGTTTCAACAGATTAGAGAAGTGAGCCTATTTTTAAAAGGCAGTATCATCTGTGTTATAGCAAAGATACAGATTTTTGGTGCTACCATCAGATAATTAAGGTGGCATCAGTGAAGTCAAGCCACAGCTTTGAATAATTTTTTGAACATTTTTTTGTGATTGTTCTGTGATATTTATGTACTATCACAGCCTAGGGTGGCAGTTTGCTAATAATAATAGTACTGACCACTTACGGAACACCTTTAGTATGCCAGGTGTGCTTTATTTGGCACTTTGTCTTCATGGTTCTTCGTAACACCTTGTGAGATAAGTGCTGTTATTCCCATTTTTTAGATGTCTTTCCCAGTATGCCTTATAATGGTTGCACAATTAAGAGAGGGTTGGGAGGATTTGAAACTAAATTTGACTAGCTGTAGAATACATTTTTTAAAAATTATGCCTCTCTTGCCTTACAATCATGGGGGAAGGAGAGGAAAATGGCAGGGCTGGGGATTAAAATGGAATAGAGCAATATTTAAATATTCTTGTATGCAGTCCAGTTGACCTTCAAAGATCTGTGAAATTGGTTGCTTGTATTATGTCTTTTATTTGGCGTGTGTGTGATGAGCTATCCAGAACTAACATTGAGTAACTTGCTCAAACTTGGGTGAGGCAGAGGTGTGGTACCACTTCAGATACTTTGATCTGTGATGCAGTGTTGGTCTTTGTTTACAATGTGTACTGCTTGTTTCGCTTGGTATGAAATATAAGTAACTTTGAAGTAACAGTACCAGGAGACAGTTATTTTAGAATAGTAGGTAACAATTTAATATTTGTTAGGTCTTCTTTTAACTATGTTTTCTCTTTTCCCGATTCTGGGTGCCATAGGAGTAGTGCTTCTTAAGTTGACTTCAGTAAAACTTGGGTTCTGATGGTACCATCTTGGCTAATGATGGAGAGGAAATAGATCTCAAGTAATGAGTTTTGAGTCCAACTTAAAATGCTCTATTCTTTGATATTTTGGGTTACTTTGTAGAACTGTGAGGTATGTGTACAGTTTGGTAGTAAAGTGGTAGTGAGTGAAGAGTAGACTGCTAGTTCTCATTAAGCTCAGTATGAAAAAATAGGGTAGAACTATGAAAGTGCCAGGACCATTTTTGAACTTGAGAGTTATTGGCCTCTTTAGAGTCTATTGATTTTTTTCTTTTTTTTGAACATTTGAGTACAGATTTATGTTTTGTCTGCCATAATAGGTAACTGTCCAATGGTACACGTACCTGGTTTTACTTTTCCGGTTGTGGAGTATCTTTTGGAAGATATAATTGAAAAAATAAGGTAAGTAAATATTAGGAAATAAAAAGATATTAAAAAATACTAATATGTCACTTTTTGTTCTGTCGAAATTTAGTCTCAAAAACTCTTTTAACCATTTCCTTCTAAGACATTGTTTTTCTTTAAATCGGTGATTCCCAAACTTGGTTGCACATTAAAATCACCTGGAGTCTTTTAAAATCCAGATGCCCCATTCACACTCCGTACCTTAATTACATTACAGAGTCTGGGCTGGTAGCCAGACATCAGAATTTTTCAAAGATCCCTGGGCAGCAGAGTTTGGGAACCTTTGTCCTTAGTGCTTAAACCTCTATTCTGGTTCTCCTATCTGGTTTTCATTCTTCTTTGCTGGCTTTCATTGCCTGCCTTTTAAATAGGATTTCCCGTGAGGGTTCTTAATTAGCCTTTTCCCAGTCTTTTATGGTTTCACTGTGCAATCCTGTTTCCATGACCATAGTTCTATAGTTTCACAGCTTTCAGAACGGAAGCTCTTCCTGAACATTAAATTTGGACTCAACTCTATGCTCCGCAGCATTCTAGTACCTTAGATACCCTGAACCTCACATTTTTCCAACTAAAAAATTTTTCCAACTGCTGTCTTACAGCGGTTACTGGTATGATCCTCCACCCAGTGTCTAAGCTGTAAACCAGAAGAGCTAATATCAAGCAGTTATGTACCAGGATATATTAACTGCTTTACATGCTTAGTAACTAACTTAGTCTAAATCATTCTGTACTCCCTCCTGCCCCACAATGCAAACCCTGAGAGCTTTCTTGAACATGCCTTCTCATTTTTATTTCTTCTATTAAAGGTCCTCATTTTCTCTTCTGTGCTAATCGTTCTTCTTTTGGCACTATGGTCTTCATTGTCACATATATGCAAGAGTGCCGTATAGTTTCCTACAAAATCTGGTTATGTGAGCATTCTCCCCCTAGTCAAGCCTCCTGAGATTTCTCTTTAAAACTTGTTTAAGGACCTCTGTGCTTTGTCATGGCCTGTAGCAGAATACCTCAGCTGGTAAGCCCAAATTATTGATCCCTTCAATACTCAGGCCATTAGCTACTAGCAGCCTTCTCCAGGGGACTATACCAAATCATATTTGAATTTCTTGATGAGAGAAGGGCTAGGAAAACAGCCTGTAGGATCGGGTTCCAATTCCTTAGCTAGTCATCCCAAGGCTCTTTACAATCTGGCCCCATCTTTTTTTTTCTAGCCTTATGCATCTCATGGCCTACCCATGCTAAATGCACCATTCCCTAATATGCCAGCCAGTGCCCTTTCATTCAAGCACTTTGTGCTTTATTACATACTGGGTTCTCTTTTTAGACTTACATATGCCACCTTCTTCTCCCTTTATATATATAAACTCAGTTATGTAAGAACAAATCCCAGCTTCACTGCCTGTTAAGCCTTCTCTTATCCCTCTCACAGAGTGAGTTGCTTTCTCATCTGGACTCCTGTATCACTTTGATCATATTGCCATGTAGTGTATCTTTATATTTGCTTGTACTAGACTGCAGATTTTTGGACGTCAAGGATTTTGTCCTGTTCATCTCTGAAACTAGTGCACAGTACAGTGCCTGGCCGCTAGTAAACATGTGAATAAATATATAAACAGATGTAGAAACGCTTGTGATGAGATTTTTCAAGACCACAGCTTGTTAAGGAAAGAACCAGGAAGTGATAGTGGGAAGGTGAAAGCATTAAGATCCTACAGCATATTTTACATGGAGAAAAGCTGAATTTTGTGTGGACATTTATTTAACAGATCCTTATTAAACTTTATGCCTTGCACTGTGCACTAGGGTCTGAGCATAAACAAGGAAGGACTTGGTACATATCCTCAGAGCTTATATGTAGACAGAGAGACACATAAGCTGTCACATAAAGTATGATTGACCTATCCAGGGGAAGTAAAGAATGTACTGGAAATGAGATTATATAGCAGGGATAGACTGAGCAAGTCAGGAAAACAGTGAAACTCCGTAGGAAAGAGGGAAGTGTGTATGTCAGAGAAGGTAGAACATACTAAAAGTGTGAGAGAGTGTCTTGGTCTCCCATGCTCTGGTTTTGTCATCAGTAAGCTTTATTATGCATTCCTTTGATTCTGACATTCGTCTCACTTCCTACTGTGGCACATTTACCGATTGTTTTCTAATAGAGTAACAGGTGACAGCTTGACAGCAGTGAAAGTGAAGTTTCAGGGAACAGTACTCTAAAGTTATTTAATGATGAATTGTGTTCTTAAGCTCCCTAGAAGGCAGAGAATGTTCAGGGAACTGTAGCTAAAGGATCTCTTGAAGCAAAAAGATGGTGGCTGTGCACTTGTCAGCCCTTAGTCAGCCCTAAGAGGGAAGTTGAAGGAGGGTAGTCCTTGGACAGAAGTTTTCAGGCAGAAGCCCCCAGCCCTCTCTTCCTAGAAAAGCAGCTGCACTACAGGGAAGTAAGAGGGAAGGAAGCAGGGTGAGATGATACAGAGGGTTGTCATCGGGCACTTGGGCTCTGGGGGTTTGAAGGTTACCTCTGTTTTTTTTTGGAATTGCTGGGAAAGGAGACGACTGTGGGTCCATCCTGCTGACTAGGACTAATCTCTGTCTCAGGTTGCCCTACCTCAAGTTGATGCCTCTATATGTATCGAAGACTTAGGGGAATCCTGGGTCACAGGTACTGAATAGGGAAGGGGATTAATACTTTTTGGATGTCTATTATGTGTCAGGCACTGTGCTTTATTTTATTGGATTTTTCTTTTATTCTCATGCCAATACAATTATAAGTGTTAATTTCTCAAATAAGCAAACCAAAAGGTAGAGGCTTATACCTTGTCTAAGGTCACACAGGTAGTCAGTGGCAGAGCAAGGACATCAGTTCAGCTCTGTCTAATTCTAAAGCTTATGCTACAAACCCCCCTGTTGGATCTAGGTGCTCTTTCTTCCCTAGGCGAACTCTAAGGGGCTTTGGAGTTCAAGTGCAGTTAGTTTCTTTTTTTTTGTCTCTTCCCACCCCCATGCCTCTTCAAACCCACTTAAATTAGGTGGCATTCTTAGGCAGATGCACCTGTTTTAGCAGTCACTATGGTATGTTGGAGTCATGGCATAATACTGGACTGACACTTAAGAGTACTGATCCTGACTCCACCATTTAGCTCTGACTGTAGGACTGAGCAGAATTAAATAGTTCTCAAGCATGGGTTTATAGGTCCATAGATAAATTATCTGAATTTCCTGGGGCACTAATTAAAATTCCTAGATTAGCAGACCCCAACCAGACCTGAATCCAAATTACAAGGGGTAGGATTCAGGATTCTGTATTTTGTAAGCTCTCTGTGGGATTCTTATGTGCACTCAGGTTTGGAAACTCTGTATTCAAAATCTGAGTCTTCAGCTAGGCATTTACTGTTATTTTGGATTTAATCTTTAACTTTATAGAGCAAACTTAAAAAGGTGAAAGTGACTCTACTGTTAATTTTTTTTTTTTTGACTGCTAATGATGATCTAGTGGGTTTTATATACTTTGGTAGAGGGTTTTATATACTTTGGTAGACATCTAAAATGTCAGATTCTATATGTTAATGAATAGTTGCAAATAAACATGTAATTAGCATTCTCTAGAAAGCATATTGAAAATGTTCTTTAAAATCCGAATGTAAAAAGTCATGGATATTGGCTAAAACCAGAAGAGTTTCCAACAAGTGAAGCTATTTAAGAATGTTTTTGTTTCAGATATGTTCCAGAACAAAAAGAACACAGGTCCCAGTTTAAGAGGGGTTTCATGCAAGGGCATGTAAATAGACAAGAAAAAGAAGAAAAAGAAGCAATCTATAAAGAACGCTGGCCAGATTATGTAAGGGAACTGCGCAAAAGGTAAGTGGGGTTTTTTTTGTTGTTGTTGTTTCTTTGAGTTTGTTTGTTTTAATTGGAGAGCACAGAGGCTAAATGACTAAAACAGAAAAGCAGAGATTGTCTTTTTGAATTTGTTCATAACTGTTGTTATTCCAGTCATTCTTTCCTATATGTTAATTGGTTCCCCATTTGCCGATTGAGTTAATTTTAAGATTTTATAGCAACTTGAACCTTAGGAAACTTTATTAGGTATTTCATGATTTTCTGTTTAACTTTGATAGGTATTCTGCAAGTACTGTAGATGTTCTGGAAATGATGGATGATGATAAAGTTGATCTGAATTTGATTGCTGCCCTTATCCGACACATTGTTTTGGAAGAAGAGGTTAGTTTTTTGTTTTTTGGTGACATAATTTTAATTGTATTAATGTAACAAGACCCTGAGAAAAGAAGAATAATTTTCTTAAATGCTTTTTAAAAATAGCATATGGAAGAAATTGCTTTGAAACCAGAAATAGGAATCTCAAAATACCAAGATTTAGGCATTTGATCTGTTTGAAGGAAAGACTAAACAAATGAAATATCTGGATTGTAAATCCTATTTTTAAAAAAGTGAGCTTGTATTCTTCAATTATAATCAGTAACTAAATTTCCTAAGCTAATAAAATTTTAATGAAGACTTAAATGTGCACAGAAGTTTACTTTGTGTTTTGTTACATGATTTTTTTGTAATGGTTATTTCCCCGCCATACAGGATGGTGCAATATTGGTCTTTCTACCAGGCTGGGACAATATCAGCACTTTACATGATCTCTTGATGTCACAAGTGATGTTTAAATCAGGTATTATAGAAGTGTATTTTATTGCAATTCCAAGAATAGTACTTAAATCATATGTAACATGGTTGTTTTCTTTTATTTCTAGAAGTATTGCTTTGAAGGCTACCTTACTATAGGAACTTGGTCGTCTTTAAGCCCAGGCTGGGTTTTTTAAAAACTTGGATCTCTCTCTTTCTTACAAATAAAAGTTCTAGGTCACAAGATGAAGGTGTTAGGTATATGGTAAAGTTTTTTATTTGGTATTATGATAAGAATATTTTACCCCTTTTCCTAAATTTGCCTGATAATGTTGAGCCCTTAAAGTTAAGATGTTGGAGCTTGAGGTGTTTTTTCACTCACTGCTGCATTTAGTTGGGCAGAAAAGAAGGTTGAATTTATCCCTTAGCTCAGTGTTTTCTCAGCTCAGACTATACAACTGAGTCACTAGTGGTGCTTCTTTAAAATTAGATACTTAGACCCCATCCTCAGCTCAAATCTAAGAATGTGACTTGAACATCTGTAGTTTTAAAAAATTCCTCAGGTGATTCTGATGTTTTAATAGCATGTTTGAGAGACATAATCTCTTACGTCTTAGAGAAGTACATGGGGCAGTTTTTCTCTCAAAAAATTCAGCTAGAGGGGCGCCTGGGTGGCTCAGTTGGTTAAGCGACTGCCTTCGGCTCAGGTCATGATCCTGGAGTCCCTGGATCGAGTCCCACATCGGGCTTCCTGCTCGGCAGGGAGTCTGCTTCTCCCTTTGACCCTCCCCTCTCTCATGTGCTCTCTCTCATTCTCTCTCTCTCAAATAAATAAATAAAATCTTTAAAAAAAAAAAAAAATTCAGCTAGAGCATTTTCAGGAATAATTGCTAACCTCAGATCAGTAAAATATAAAGCGAATTCTATTTAGCATTTGATAGTTCTGATTATAAATATCTAACCTTAATCTTTTGAAGTGCTTTTGACACATTTTTACATGACACTAAAAATATTTTGACCTAATTGTATTGGCTGAAATAGTAAAGCTGTATTTTTTATTCTTTGTTAAATCCCACTATAGTAATGCCCTCCAGACATTATCTGTAATTAAAGTTATTTACTATTCTCTAGCTGGAAAATGTTTTTATTTGATTACCACGACTTCTCTGTAATGAAATACTGATTTCTCTTTTCCTGATCAGTGATAACCTTTATAGAAAAAGTGTAGTCATGATTAAACAGTGCAACTGAATTTTTTTTTTTTTTTTAAACAACTGGAATTTTTTTTTTGGCTGAGCTTTTTAATGTTGGCCCCTCTTACCCCCAAAAATAAATGCTACTGTATGATCTACTTTTAATTTTAAAAAAATGTAAGTATATGTATGTATTTACCAAGAAAAATACAGGGAAGATATACCAAAATGTAATACTATAATTTCTGAGGGAGTGAGGAAAGGGTGTGATATTAACAGTTTATTGTAATTGACTTTATTAACTTTCTAATTTAATTATTCTCAAGGAAGGAGGTATTTATACTTTGACTACCAGCTCAATTCTTTTTAAAGAAGATCTTCCCAAAGTTTAACAAGAATGTTTTTTTCTCGTTATATTTTTTAAAATTTAGGCTTAATAATCACTTATACTGTGTTAGCCATTGTAGAAGGGGCAAAAAATTGGTCTAACTCTATACCAACTGAAAGGTAAATCTTGAAACTCAGTTTACCGAATGCTTACCAGCTTTCTTATTTCTTCAAAGAGTGTAGACTTTGTTCCCACTGACTACTATAGTTGCACAATATCAGCACTATAAACTATGTTTATCCCAGTTATAGTCTTCAACAGAATTATTTTTACTTTATTGTTTTACCTGGCTGCTGATTTTTTTAACTTGTAATGAAACATTTTAAACTTACAGAAAAGTAGAGAATCACGATGCACATCATACTCCATTGACTTCTGTGCAGCAATTATTTTTGTGATCTGATTTTTTTCCTTTTTAAAGTAAATTGCAGCTATCATGTTATCCCAAAAAATACATGCATCTCTAAAAATAAAGACAATTTTCTATATAACCACAATTTTCTATATGAAAATACCTAACCCTTAAAACATCATCTAATAATCCAGTCTATAATCAGATTTTCCCTGGAAAGTGTCTTTTATAGCTAGCTTGTTCACACTACAGAAAAATGGAAACCAGATAAATCTTTTACCCTAGATAATCACTTTCATACCCTCTTCACTTTCCCCATGGTAATGACTTGTGGAAAAGACTAGGTCTACCTAGACTTTCTAGATTTGTCTGAATCTGAATCCTTATAGTGTCATTTCATTTGATCCTTTCTTACCTGTGCTTTTTATAAACTGGAAGTTACATCTTAAGGCTTAATCCAGTTTGAGAAATATTTTTGGCTTGAGTATTGATTGAGTTGATGTATTTCACATTGTGTCAGAGATAAGTAATTGAGAGCATTCTTTTTATCAGTGTCACTTGCTTGGCCACTCTTTGCTACTTTTTAAAATTTGTAACCCTTTTTCATAGGGTCCTAGAGTCTGGGGACATCGTATCTCCTTTGAATAACAGTAGTTTTTTTCTGGGGACATGTAGCTATCTTGAGTCATTTGGACACTTGCTAGAGATTTAAGTGAGGTTGCCTTTTTTTGGTAACCATAGCTAAAGATGAAATCTACCCTTTCTTCCTTAACACTCCCTCATTTCCACCACTGATACTACACCAGACTTTCTCCCTATTTGCTAATAACCATGAATGGCCTGAGCTATTTCATTTTGAAACTTAAAAAAGTAGGAATATGATTTCTTACATTTCTATGAAATTATGTTTAAAAATGTTGGGTCACTTTTGGAATGTATTATATTTAACCAGTGCTGTTTCTATTATTTCTTTAGCATAAAAATGGACATGGTAATTTCATAAGTAATATGCTATAAAAAATGACATATTCTCTGTTATTTAAAATAGTGAGGATCACCCAGAGTCTACAAACTTATATTCATATTAAAGCAAAATTTTTTGGTCTTCAGTTAAGTGATGGGAATGGAGTTTTAGTGATGTTTTTCTAGCATAATTTGAAGATTGCTTCTAACTTTAAGCATTCTTTAGGCATTTGGGGAATATGCTTATCAATGTGCAATAAATGGACAGTAAAATGTGAGCAAGAACTTGCTGGAGCACTAAGGAAGGAAGAAAATAAAAAGAATAAAGTTGCTCTGATTATACATAGGAATATAAATTAAGAATTATGTGGCTTAGTATCTCAACTCATTGTTCCATGTCTGTCTGCTGGAGCTTTTCTGCAATAATTTATCTTAAAGTTTAATTTTCTTTTTAAATTTTCAGACAGGTTTCTTATTATACCCCTACATTCACTGATGCCTACAGTTAACCAGACACAGGTATGTTCTTAAATTTATTCCCTCTCTGTCTTTCAAATTGAGGAAAGCTTTAAGGGCTGCTTATTGTGTGTTTTATTTTCTTCTATTTTTTTGAAGGTGAATTTTCAAGTAGTAATCCATATATAAAAAAGTACTTCTTTGAGAACCTTTGCAAATGAGTCTTCAGGGGATAATTGCACAGAAACTTGAATAACTGAGGGTAATTAACAAATATTAGTTTTATCAACATTAGGGAAAGTTTAAAGATTGGTTTCACCAATAACTTGTTTGGGTTTCAGTTATCTGTGACATACTACAGCTTGATGTTTGAGATTTTGATTTAACAGTTAGTATATTTGTAGGTATGAGATTTCCTGTTTTATCAGTAATACGCTGTTATGATTTTGAATGTTTTGTCTTTGTCACATTCAGGGATATCCCTAGTTAGATGAACACTGCATTCTCAAAGGCAAGATAGTTTTCAGGACTGCAGTGTTTGTAGGCCCAGGTAGAATGAGATGGATCAGAAGAGAATCTGTCTGTCTTCCCTTCTACTTTTTCCACTTCTTTTCTAAGAATATATCAAGACAGGGGCGGCTGGGTTGCTCAGTCAGGCGCCTGCCTCTTGATTTGGACTCAGGTCTTGATCTTGGTGTTGTGAGATCAAGCCCCACGGCGGGTTCTGCCCTGAGCCTTGGGCTCTGCACTGAGCATAGAGGCTGCTTGAGATTCTCTCTCTCCCCTCTGTTGAGCACGTGCGTGCGTGCATGTGTGTGTGCGCTCGCGTGCTCTCTCTCTCCCTCCTCTTTCTCTCTCGCTCAAAAAAAAATGTAACAAGACATTTTTATTGAGGCACTTTTAATATCTTTTCTGCTGATACCATAGTCTAACTAAGGCTTAGCCAGTTTAATGAGATACAGAGTGCATACCTAAAAGAAGACAAGAGTAAAGAGAGAAGATTCTTAATTCTAAAGACCAGACATTCTCGCCTGCCAAAGACCAGACAGAAAAGTATCCAAAGTGGAAGTGCTTCCTCTCTGACACTGTAATAGCAAATTATGTATTCCTTTGCTAGAGATTACATGACTAGATTGGAAAACATTTTCTCTTGATTACATGACTAGATTGGAAAACATTTTCTCTTGAATATCATTTTTATAAATGAGGAGACAAATTTATGCATTTCTTTGCATTAATAGCCAAGTGGTACTTGACTATATGTCTTCTACTTGTCTGGCTTTGTGAAGGTTGCTGTTTGTAGGATTCAGCATTTGAAGATTTATTTTTTTTAGTTCAGTCTGATTTCAAAAGCTAATATACAGTGGTACAACCAGACATGCATTCTGTTGAGTTTGGCATTTGCTTGGTTGTTTGGTGCCCTTCCTTACCCATATAGTTTTGGATAATTCGTAATTCTTATTGCTAAACTAAACTCTCTTTCAAAAGTTTGACTACACAAAAAGACATTTATACTTTTCAGCTTTTGTTAAAAAAAGATTCTGTAAATTCAAATAATCATGTTTCATTTGAAATCTTATTTGTGATAAGGTTCCAAAATCTGGGAGAATTAGTTTGTTTTACCAAAAGGGAATTTTATAGTACTGAAAATGATATGTACCTATAAAATATATCTACACATATTAGATGCAGATGTAAATGAATGAACACAGAATGCTAAAAATGAACAGTATCTGTAGGTAGAAGTAATTGTTCTAACTGCAAAAATGTATTAGAAATTAATTACTTTGGGGGTTTTAATTTATTTATTCTTACAGGTATTTAAAAGAACCCCTCCTGGTGTTCGGAAAATAGTAATTGCTACGAATATTGCAGAGACTAGGTAAATATCAACTACTTATGATTGTATTAGTTTTGAGCCCCATAAATTATTGACATACCTTACACTCTTCTCTCTCCAAAAGATACTTCATAATTTCTTTACATAAAGGTATTTTAATTTAGTCATGGCATTGAGCATAGGTTTTTGGTTTTGTTTTTTAATCCTATAATGGTTCAGCCCTCTTTACAAACAGCCTTTTTAGTGTCTTTTTTTTTTAAAGCCTTAAGAAGCGTGGGAGTGAGGTCAATTTTGGTTTTTTGCCTTTTTCTGGTTGGGGGTCGTGTTGTTTGATAATCAGTTGTGAATAGCCTTTAAAATTTCTTATATTCCCTTGGAGGTATTAATTTGTCTATACAGTCGTTGAAACAGATTTTTCTGTGGAAGCTGATATTAAACCCTGTCCCTGGGACCCACAGAGCTGGGTACAAAAAGTCCTCAAGTAAGCTGTGAAGTTTGACTGTGGGCAAATAAATTCTTCACGTGGTCTGTAGAATTGGCTGCCACTACAGCTCCTGATGCTGTTTATACAATTAGATGCTCAATGCCTGCAGTGTTGGTAAATGTGGGAATAATGGTGCAGTTTGGTCAATAAGAAATTCTTTAAAATCCGTATCTGTAGGCCCTGTTAGACGTTTTATGTGCTTTTGATGTATTTTTAATATTTCATACATCTATTTTCCAAACAGCATTACCATAGATGATGTAGTTTATGTGATAGATGGAGGAAAAATAAAAGAAACACACTTCGACACACAAAACAACATCAGTACAATGTCTGCCGAGTGGGTTAGTAAAGCTAATGCCAAACAAAGGAAAGGTCGAGCTGGAAGGTAAGATGGAATCTTTGTCTGAAAGCTGTTTTAATCATAGTTTCTTTGGAGAAATACCTGCCCAATTTTCTATTTCATGATTTTTCTACTTTTAATTTCTTCAATGTAGTTAATTAAAATTAATATTCCTTATTCTTATTCTGTTATGTATAATTTTGTTTCTGTTCTTCTTTTAAAAGCACATATTACTAATAATCGTGATAACTAGTAATAATATTTGAATGTCATGTTATCTTCTTAACCACTTTGTATGTATTAACTTGCTTAATCCTCACTACAAATGCAATGAGGTAGGGTGTTGTCCCCATTTTAAGGGTATGGAAATTAAGGTCTACAGAAATTAAAAGTCACACAGCTGTGTAAGTAGCAGATTCAAGATTTGAACCCAGACAATCTGGCTCCAGTCTGGGCTCCTAATCCTGTACTTTACAGCTATACTGGTTTTTCATTATTAGTTACCAGTGAAAACCCAAGTAACATACCTTTACCTCATTGATGTGGTGGTAGCGTAAGAAATAAAAGCATCTCTTTTAATGGTAGGAAAAATTATTTGCCTTTAACACAAATAATTGCACTTATTGTTCATCTTAATGCATACTTCACAGTATTTTTATACCCTTATTCATATGAGTAGTAGAATCATGTCTGGAATTGTAGAAGGGAGTTTTTCTTTTGCCTCTTACAGGTATAACAAAAAGATTTCCGTCAATCTTCAGCTGTTGACTTAAGGAAGGAAAGGAGAATTGAAAGAAAACTTTACAGATAATTTTATCAGTGCTTTGTTTTACATTTATACGTAGTAAAGCTCTGACTCACTTGCTGTAATCTTTGCAGATTATCCATCATTATAGCTTGGAGACAGTTTATTAGATTATACAGTTGGTGCTCTTGATGCAAAGTCATGACTTATTCTAAGAATTGTACTCTTCTTATCAGCTATTGGGGGATAACTTGATTTCGGGATCCACCAAGACTAAGGTTTTCTCATGCAGGCTTACCACCACTGGATACTGATTCAAGAAGTATTCACCATTTGGTACACTTTTATATATGAATAGTAAACATACTACCCTTAGGTTTGATCCTTAAAACAATTAGAGAAATAAAGTAAACGAAGTATTATATTTCATCTAATTTTTCATTTCCCACTAGCTTGGTAGAAGTTAACTATAGAATTACAGTGTTTTAATTCAAATGGAAAATAATTCCTTGTAGGGTCTATAGATGTAGATTCCTTTAGCAAAGCCTGATCAATAATTATTTTGAAGGCCAGGGCAAACTGTATTACAGGGCCATCAGTGGGGGCATTCTTAGTTTCTGTGGGCATGTTATATTAATAGATGATGGGTCTTTGTAGACTTGTGACAGAAATAGCTAAGATTTTTGGAATTTATTTTTATCCCTATAGGAAAAGAGCCTCCCCATTCTGTAGCAGCAAGATCCCATAGAAATATTTATTCTGCGTGAAAATGTATGAATACCTGCACCTCTGTACATCTATCCTTAGCATCGTCCATTCACATCACTAAAGAAAAAATTAACAATTAAAAAATGTACAGCATCCCTTTGAAAGTTCACTATATATAGCACATACTTAAAAGCTTTTTTTTTTTTTTTTTTAAGATTTTATTTATTTATTTGAGAGAGAATGAGATAGAGCATGAGAGGGGGGAGGGTCAGAGGGAGAAGCAGACTCCCTGCTGAGCAGGGAGCCCAATGCGGGACTTGATCCAGGGACGCCAGGATCATGACCTGAGCTGAAGGCAGTCGCTTAACCAACTGAGCCACCCAGGCGCCCATTTAAAAGCTTTTTAAATAACATAGGTTAACATAATGCTAGGATTTGTTACATGGTCACAAGGCATATAGAAGTAAACCTAAGTAGACTGCTGTTACTAAGTATAGCAGCCTGGCAGCTGTAAGTTAGAAACAGGGAACCAGATTATTGTTTGGGGAGGAAATCTTCTATTTCTTAAAACTAGTACATAGGGATAGTGGATCTAGGGTTATTCAAAAACAGATGTGGAGAAAGAATATATGATTAATAAAAAGGAAATAAGTTAGTGATGGTGTAGCTTACATGAAATAGATATTGGTTACTTTCCCTGGAGCTTCCTATTTTCTCTGGAGTTCTAAAAAGTCATTAGTAATGCTCTTTTTTATTTATTTATTTTTAAAGAGTTCAACCAGGTCATTGCTATCATCTGTATAATGGTCTTAGAGCAAGCCTTCTGGATGACTATCAACTGCCAGAAATTTTAAGAACTCCTTTGGAGGAACTTTGTTTACAGATAAAGGTAAATTAGGTGGGAGAATTAAGGAAGGAAATGGAGGGTAGGGTTGTAATTTTCAACATTAGTATAGAAGAAAGTAGTGTATTAATCTGTGAGGGAGAATTATTACCATGCATTTGTCTTTTTTGTGTTAGTAAACTGTTTTTAAACTTCCTTCAGATGTTTACTAACCACATTTTTATCATGTACGCTCTAGAGCCATACTGCCTATGTTTGAATCCCAGCTCCTCCCCTAACAAGCTAGTTCTGTTAGTTGGCAAGTTATTTAAATTAAGCTTTTATAAAATTCTAAGAACAGTGCCTGGCATATAGTAAGTGTTCAGTAAATGTTAGCTATATGTACTGTTACTACATCATAAGGTGTTATCCTTCATCATAAACTACTCACCAGTTTTCACCATCTTCTATATATTTTGATACAGTTAACCTTATTTTGAAGATAATTGGTAATCAACTTAATTGTTGAGATTTTAACCAGCTACTTTTCCCATCAATATAGAGTTGGTGAGTGGTAGAAAGTAGTAACTTGAAAATAATGTGTGGGTTTGATGCTTTATTCAAGTGATTGACAGGCAGGACTAAACTGTTAATGTCAATGTATATATATGTTTAATTATATTTGTCTTCCCCCCAGATTTTAAGGCTAGGTGGAATTGCTTATTTTCTGAGTAGGTTAATGGATCCACCGTCAGATGAAGCAGTGTCACTTTCCATAAAACACCTGATGGAACTGGTAAATTTTATTTTATTTTTAAAAATTCTAACGTAGATTTATAATGTTAGTGCACATAAGCCACCTGATTAAAAAATTTATTCTCGTTACTGCAAGGTAGACCAATGAATACATAATGCCAAATTTGATTTACTCTTTGGCTGTTCAGCTCAGTGTATGAAATGTGAATTAGATATAAAATGATACCTTTGTGATAGTTTTATCATTCTGGGCCCTTTCCACATAATTTTTTTTATTATAGGCTTGTTTTAAAATTACATAAAATCTTGAAATCTTTCGATTTACTGGTCTTTGTCTTCATTTGTATTCTTCAAATGAATTTGGTTGGTTTATTGACTCTTCTGATTAACCGTAATGTTTTTAGAGCTTTTGTCAAATTCAAGTAATTTAATGACAGTATGGACATCTTATAAAGGCAACTCTTGTATTTTTGAAAGAACATGAACAGGTGCCTTATATTCCCCTGCCTGTCGTTTTATTCTTAGAGTTTTTTTGTTTTGTCTTGTTTTAGTTTCTTTTTATGAAGTTAGTGTTTTGAGAAACTAGTTTCAGTGTCCTAGGCAAGTTACTGAGTTGGTAGCCATCCCTGCATAAGACTGGTGAGAAGAGTCACAGGACTGGCTGTGAGTTAGTGCGCAGAGTGAGGAGAAGGGCACTGTGAGGTAATGCTCAGAGTAGAGAGAAAGTGGTTCAAGCTGTGCTGTCCAGTAAGGTAGGCACTAACCACATGTGACAATTTAAATTTTGAAGTAAATTACAAATTGAGTATCTCTAGTCATACTTGTACATTTCAGATGCTCAATAAGCACATGTGGCTGGTGGGTATCACATTGGACTGCACAGAAATAGAACATTTCAGTCATTGCTACAAGTTCTGTTGACTAGTACTGTGTTAGAGGTTGCTGAAGATGTACTTTACATATTTCAGTTTTATTTAAGCCATCCACAGTTAATTTTGAGAATTTGGGCCATATCAGAACGTTGTAGTAGCTTTTGACATAATAAAGTTGTGTAAATAAAAAAGCATTGTAAATTATCTTGTTGGAATTTGTATTAGATTTAGTGAGGTTGTGAGTGCAGTTTTACCACTGTCTTCCCCTCCAGGCTTTTATCTAATAGGGCTTTGCTGCTTTTTTATCTAGTAGAATAGAGCTAGGTGGCAATCAGAGAATCAACTTAACTATTTATGGTAGAGATGGACAACCAGAGAGAGGATAGCTGGACTCTGAAGCCTGAGTAGATGACTTCCTCTCTCTGAGCTGAATTGAAGAGCCAGTCTCAGCCGTTTGCAGACAACAGAATCTCATATAGAGGCCAGCAAATCCTTGCCTACAGTAGGGTCTGAAGCCTGCATTTTGTTTTTAAGTTTTTAGTTAAATTCCAGTTAGTTAATATACAGTGTAATACTAGCTTCAGGTGTACAATATAGTGATTCAGCACTTCCATACAACACCGATGCTCATCACAAGTGCACTCTAATCCCGTTCACCTGTTTAACCCATCCCCCCACCCACCTCCCCTCCAGTAACCATCTGTTCTCTATAGTTAAGAGTCTGTTTCTTGGTTTGCCTCTCTCTTTTTTTCTGTACGTTCTATGGTCTATTTCTTAAATTCCACATATAAGTGAAATCCTATGGTACTTGTGTTTCTCTGACTTATTTCACTTAGCATAATACTTTCTAGCTCCATCCATGTTGTTGCAAATGGCAAGATTTTGTTCTTTTTTTATGGCCGAGTAATATTCCATTCGATATATATACCATATCTTCTTTATCCATTCATCAGTCGGTGGACACTTGGGCTGCTTTTGTATTTTGGCTATTGTAGATAGTGCTATAAACATTGGAGGGCAGTCCATGTATCCTTTGAATTCATATTTTTGTATTTTGGGGTAAATACGTAGTAGTGCAGTGGCTGGATTGTAGGGTAGGTCTATTTTTAACTTCTTGAGGAACCTCCATACTGGTTTCCAGAGTGGCTGCACCATTTTGCATTCCCACCAACAGTGCATTGAGGGTTCCCCTTTCTCCACATGCTCACCAACACCTTTTGTTTCTTTTATTGTTGATTTTAGCCATTCTGACAGGTGTGAGGTGATAATGTCAGTGTAGTTTTGATTTGTATTTTCCTGATGATGAGTGATGTTGAGCATCTTTGCATGTGTCTGTTGGCCATCTGTATGTCTTCTTGGAAAAAAAAAGTCTATTCATGTGTTCTGCCCATTTTTTAATTATTTTTGGGAGGATGTTGTGTTTTATGTTATTTATGTATTTTGGATACTAACCCTTTATCAGATATGTAATTTGCAAATATCTTTTCCCACTCCAAAGGTTGCCTTTTAGTTTTGTTGATTGTTTTCTTCGCTGTGTAGAAGCTTTTTATTTTGATGAAGTCCCAGTAGTTTATTTTTGCTTTTGTTTCCCTTGCCTCAAGAGACATATTTAGTAAGGAATTGCTACAGCTGATGTCCAAGGAGTTACTACCTGTGTTCTCATCTGGGATTTTCAAGGTTTCCTGTCTCACATTTAGGTCTTTAATCCATTTTGAATTTATTTTTGTGTATGGTGTAATAAAGTGGTCCAGTTTCATTCTTTTGCATGTTGCTGTCCAGTTTTCCCAACACAGTTTGTTGAAGAGACTTTTTCCCATTGGATATCCTTTTCTGCTTTGTCAAAGATCAGTTGACCCTATAGTTGTGGGTTCATTTCTGGATTTTGTATTCTGATCCCTTGATCAGTGTGTCTATTTTTATGCCAGTGTCATACTCTCTTGATCACCATAGCTTTGTTTTATAGCTTGAAGTCTGGAATTGTGATGCCTCCAGCTTTGCTTTTCTTTTTCAAGATTGCTTTGGGTCTTTTGTGGTTCCCTACAAATTTTAGAATTGTTTGTTCTAGCTCTGTGCAAAATGCTCTTGTTATTTTGATAGGGATTACATTAAATGTATAGATAGCTTTGGGTAATACAGATATTTTAACAATATTTTTTCTTCTAATCCATGAGCATGGAATATTTTTCCATTTCTTTGTGTCATTTTCAATTTTTTTCATAAGCTTTTTATAGTTTTCAGAGTATAGATCTTTTACCTCTTTGGTTAGGTTTATTCCTAGGTATCTTATTTTTGGTGGAGTTGTAAATGGAATTGATTCCTTAATTTCTCTTTCTGCTGCTTCATTATTGGTGTATAGAAATGCAACAGATTTCTATATGTTGATTTTGTATCCTGCAGCTTTACTGAATTCATTTATCAGTTCTAGCAGTTTTTGGGTGGAATCTTGGGTTTTCTGTAAAGAGTATCATGTCATCTGCGAATAATGAAAGTTTGACTTCTTCTTGCCGATTTGGATGCCTTTTATTTTTTGTTGTTGTCTGATTGCTGAGGCTAGGAATTCCAGTACTATGTTGAATAACAGTGGTGAAAGTGGACATTCGTGATTTGTTCCTGAAGGTAGAGGAAAAGCTCTGTTTTTCCCCTTTTAGGATATTAGCTGTGAGATTTTCATATATGGCCTTTATTATGTTGAGGTATGTTCTCTCTTAACGCTACTTTGTTGAGGATTTTTATCATGATGTATTTTGTCAAGTGTTTTTTTCTGCATCTCTTGAAATGATCATATGGTTTTAAAATTCTTTTATTAATGTGGTGTATCATGTTGATGATTTGCAAATATTGAACCACCTTGGCAACCCAGGAGTAAATCCTACTTGATCGTGGTGAATGATTCTTTGAAAGTATTGTTGAATTCGCTTTGCTAGTAATTTACTGAGAATTTTTGCATCCATGTTCATCAGGGATATTGTCCTTATAGTTCTCTTTTTTAGTGGAGTCTTTATCTGGCTTTGGTATCAGCGTAATGCTGGTCTCATAGAATGAATTTGGTATTTTTCCTTTTCTATTTTTTGGAATAGTTTGAGAATAGGTATTAACTTTTTTTTAAAAATTCGCCTGTGGGGCGCCTGAGTGGCTCAGATGGTTAAGCGTCTGCCTTCGGCTCAGGTCATGATCCCGGCGTCCTGGGATCGAGTCCCGCATCGGGCTCCCAGCCTGCTTCTCCTCTGCCTCTCTCTCTCTGTCTCTCATGAATTTTAAAAAAAAAAAAAAGTAAAAATTAAAAAAATAATAATAATAAATAAATAAATAAAAATTCGCCTCTGTAACCATCTGGTCCTGCACTTTGGTTTGTTGGGAGATTTCTTATTACTGATTCAGTTTCTTTGCTGATTATTGGTCTGTTAGAGTTTTCTGTTTCAGTTTTGGTAAATTTATATATTTCTAGGAATTTAGCCATTTTTTTCCTGGTTGTCCAATCTGTTGACATACAGTTTTTCATAATAAGTTCTTGCAGTAGTTTGTATTTCTATAATAGCAGTTATTTCTTTTCTCTCATTTGTGACTTTATTTATTTGGGCCTTTTTTCTTTTTGATAAGCCTGGCTAGAAGTTTATCAATTTTATTAATTTTTTCAAAGAACCAGCTCCTGGTTTCATTGATCTGTTCTACTGGGTTTTTTTTAGTTTGTCATTTATTTCTGTTCTAATCTTTATTTCCTTCTGCTGGTGTGAAGCCTACATTTTAAAGAAGTAACAACATTCCCAATATCCTAAAAGGTCCCCATCCTACCCTTTCCCAGTCACTCCACTGTCCCTCATTCCCAGAGATAACATCTCTACCATGACCTTAATGGTAATCTCTTGCATGTTTTTCTTGATGGTTTTACCACGTAAGTGTCCATTTCTATAAAGAGCTTAGTTTAATTTGGTCTATTTCATGAACTTTATATGAACTCACACAGGATATAAGGGATGTTTTTGAAGGGCGGAGCAGGGTTCTGGATTCTTTCACTTAATATTGTGAAATTCATCTGCATAATTGCTTTTAGCTGAAATTTATTCAATTTCAGTTCTTTACCATGTTTTATTATATGACTACTGAAAGACATTTTGCTTATTTCCAGTTTGAGGCTATTGCATATAATGCTGGTATGAGTAATCTTCAGTATTCACTTTCTTGGTGCACATATTTATATATTTTCATGGGCATATATTTAAGAGTGAATTCACTGACTTTCAAGGTGTGTATTTATATATATATAAATATATATATCAACTTTGGTAGATAACAGTTTTCCAAAGTTGTTGAACCACTAAATTCTACCAGTGCCAGTGGTAGGTGAGAGTCCTCATTGCTCTGAAGCTGCACAGCCCTTGAATCTTTTATTCTGAGGATGCTGATAGGTTTGCAATAGTTCTAATTTGTGGTAGTTCTAATTTGCATTATCATAATGAATTTGCAGACAGTTTTTCATAGGTTTATTGCCCATTTGGATAGCCTCTTTTATAAACTATGATGCCTGTTTTTCTGTTAGGTTGTAAGGAGTTCATTTTATACTTCTTGTGTACTCTTGATCTGAGCCTTTGACAGCTGTGTATTGCATGTGTCTATATTTTTACTTTTTGATAGTGCTTTGATAAATTTCTAATTTTAATGTAGTCACATTCATTTTCCTATGTTAGTAAGTCCTTACCCCAGAGTCATAAAGATATATTTAACTTTATTGTTTAGTCTTTCACATTTAGATATTTAATCCATCTGCAATTAATTTGTATGTGTGTGTTTGGTAAGGTAGGATTCCAAATTTTTATATATGTAGATCACTTGACTAAATGCTATTTATGGAAAAGTTCATCCTTTCCTCTTTGTTCTACAGCTTTTGTCCTAGATCTAGTGTCTGTGGATTTGTAGACTCTGTTCTGCTTTAGTGCTCTTGTATGTCTTTGTTGAACCAATTCCATGCTGCCTTAATTAAAAGTATTGAGTCTTACCAAACAGAAACATGATTTATCCCATTTGTTAAGGTATTTCATCTCTCTGGGTATTTTGGTATTTCTGTGTAAGGGTTTTAATGAGAGCTTTTTAAAGATTCATTTCTCAGTGGTATTTTTGGATTCTACCATAACAGATTTTTCATTTTCTTATGACTCTGATACACAGAAATGAAACTGGTTTTTGTTTTGTTTTTAAAGATTTATTTATTTATTTATTTGAGAGAAAGAGTTCACACGTGCACACATAGAGGGAAGGGCAGAAGGAGAGGGAGAGAGAGAATCTCAAGCAGAGCCCAACGTGGGGCTTGATCTCACAACCCTGACTGAGATCATGACCTAGGCTGAAATCAAGAATCAGGCACTTAACCAGCTGAGCCACCCAGGTGCCACTGAAATTGGTTTTTGAATGTTGATCTTGTATTCAATCACTAAAACCCACTTACTCTGATTATGTGTAGATTTTTTTCTGCATACACAGTTACATCTATAAATACAGTTTGTTTTTAAGTAGGCTCCATTCCCAGCGTGGAACCCAATGCAGGGCTCAAACTCATGAGCCTGAGATTAAGACCTGAGCTGAGATCAACAGTTGGATGCTTAACCGACTGAGCCACCCAGGCGCCCCATAAATACAGTTTTATATATCCTTTTCCAATGATCTAGGACCCTTAGTACAATGTGGAGCAGAAGTGGTATGATAGTGTGCATTCTTGTGTTCCTGTTCTTAAAGGGAAAGCTGTCAACAGTTTGTTGAGCATGTTTATTTAAGATTTTTTTGTGGAAATTATCAAGGAAGTTTCTTAATTTTTATCATGCATGGATAATTGATATTGTCAAATCCCTTTTCTGCCTCTGATAAGATTATGATATGCTTTTTTTCTTGCTTAATTTGTAATGTATTGGGTTACATAGATTTTTCAAATGTTAAACCAACTTTCATTCCTCAAACAAATCTGACTTGCTGGGATTCAGTTTGCCATTATTTTGCTTTGGTTTCTTGTGCATAAGATTATTCAGTAGTGTTCCTTTCTCCAAATGTCCCTGTCACATTTGGTACCAAGATTATGCCAGGTACAAAAAAACAAGTTGGGAGCATTATATATTTTTTGTTTTTCTATTCTCTGAAAGAGATTTTGTAAGATTAAGGTTATTTCTGCCATAAATGTTAAATAGAAGTCTGTGTCTAATGGGATACCTAGTTCTTATTTTTTTATTTTTTGTTGATATCTTCTTGTATACCTAGTTGTTTTAATTGTATACTAGATGCTGTATTTACAGAATTTTGCAGTAGATACAAACTTGAAGCCTGGGATGGTGATAACTTTCTCCAGAGAGGATTTCTGTTGCTTCTGCCAGGAAAAGAAGCCCCAATGCTGGGCTCACTTCCCTGGACTTCTTTTTTCCCCGAAATTCTAGATTTATAATTCTTGTACTTTTTTTTTTTTTAACTCTTCAGTGTCTTCAAGCAGCTTTTCTAGCTATGCTCAGTGGGATGATTGGACCAAATTACCTACGTAATCAGAGCAGTAGTCTACCCCCATTTTTCAGTGTTCTTGATATGCCCATTATTTCTTGCCTTCCTGTCTGATGTCTCTTAAACTACTAGAAGCAAGGCTCTGCATTATATATTCCAAATATATAATAGTTGTCTCTTTTTTTGTTTTATTTTTTCCCACAAGTCTGGTGGGTGATTTTCTTTATTTGATTGAAGGTTTGCTAATGTGGTATTTCTCTTATTTCTCTCCTAACATTTAGAGTAAAGTGGGTTGTGGATTTTTTTTTTTTTTAATCTGAGTGTCTAACCTTTGCTGACCTCAGAACTTACGTTTTGATGAATAAAACAATACTGAACAATATTAGGGCATTTGGGCCTAAGAGAGTGAGGATTCTCCTGCAGTTTATTTATTTTAAAGGAAACTGAAATAGCTTTGAATGTGATGCTTTATGATGTCTATTTAAACATAAATCCTTGTTTTACAGAATGCTTTGGATAAACAAGAAGAATTGACACCCCTTGGAGTCCATTTAGCACGATTACCAGTTGAGCCACACATTGGGAAAATGATTCTTTTCGGAGCTCTGTTCTGTTGTTTAGATCCAGTACTCACCATTGCTGCTAGTCTCAGCTTCAAAGATCCCTTTGTCATTCCACTGGTAAGAAAGTTACAAATAAAAGGCTAGGCATTTTTATATACACAGAATAGTTGTTGCTTAGATCATTTTTCATTAGCTTTTTATTAGAATGCCTTTCTGTGTTTACCATCAAGGCAATGTCAGTTGCCTTCATCTATTTTTTTTTCCCCTCCTTTCTGAAGGGCAAAGAAAAGTTTGCAGATGCAAGAAGAAAAGAATTGGCAAAAGATACTAAAAGTGACCACCTGACAGTTGTAAATGCATTTGAGGTAAAAAATGACTTGTCCTAGATTGTGATAGTTCATTCAGGTAAAAAGCTGATAATAGAAGAGGAACATACTCACTTTTTTTAAAATCTGTTTTATTATAGGTGTCAGGATTAAATTACTAAGTATTTAAAATTAGGTGAACATTCAAAAAAATTGTACATGATTTTTCAGTTTTCTGGTAGTTCATGAACATTTACCCTTTTGGGGAAAAAAGTCTGTTTTGATAACAACAGAACAAGTGAACAGTTGATCTCAGAAATCTGTTTGATATTATTCATTTGTATCTTTGTGTTACTGACTTTCATGAAAGATGGTCTCATTCTGTTTATTAGTAAAGTATAACTGTTTGGATTTAACATTTTGATAGAGTATCATAATCATGTACATTATTTAGAGAGACCGTTTCTCCTTCCAAAAGTCATGCTTCTTTGAGGAAAATATTTATCACCCATCTATGCAAAATTTAGATGTAATTTGGTTTTTAGAGATAGCATCTTTTTACTGTAGTTCTAGATTCAGTTTTGTACTACATATTGTGCGAAAGTTAATATTTTTTTCCTTTGAGTTCATCTAGTAATAACTTTTTCCCATCTTCTTTTCTCTATTTAAAAATATATATATATTTATTTGTTAAGTTAAAAATATGCAATAGCATTGGAATTTGTCCGACAGAGTGTTCTTTTTGTTTATTATATACTATGTATGTTGACATTTTGTATAAAATACACAGTATATTACATAGAACTTATTTATATGAAGAAGGGTCTGGAAATTCACTGATAACTCTCACTTCACAACTAGAATCATGGGGAGTTTGTGTTTTGTTTTTGTTTAGTTTATAAATTTCAAAATTCATTGAATTTTTTTTACAAAGAAAATGAAATACCAAAAGATTAAATTATTACCAAAATAAAGACAAACCAGTAAGCATCTTTGCTTTGAGGAACAATATAAATAGTTTTCTTTATTTCTTTGCCCCATAGGGCTGGGAAGAAGCTAGGCGACGTGGTTTCAGATATGAAAAAGACTACTGCTGGGAATATTTTTTGTCTTCAAACACATTGCAGGTAATGGTGTATGTTTTGAAGTGATTCCCAAATATGTTAGAGTATATGTGTACCAATTTTGTGTAGTTAGATCTGTAGCAAAATGTTAATTGTGTGAGTTTGCCATATGAAGTTAAATGATTATACAAAGTAATCATTTTGTGTAATTGCCCCTACCCTCTAGTTGTTGTTTTGATGACTCAGCCTGAAAATTTTCATTAATACTTCTAGGATCTATTTTAAAATACCAAATAGTATCTTACATTTTAATATATTAAATATCTGTACCTTAACTTTTGGGTAGGTTATCTTTAACTGTTTTGTGTCATGAGAAAACAGTAGATAGGAGGTATTTGTGAAACAGAAGATAATAAATAGGACAGATACACAGAACAGTTTAAGAAGAATCTGAGTTCAGTAAAACAAAGATAAGAAAATAAGCCAATAGAATGGGTGACAAGACTGGTGACCTAAGAAGACATGATCAAAAGAATCACAGGGAGCAAAGTGGAAGTCCCTTTAAAGTATTGCATAGAAGAAAGGCTCTAGATAATCACAGTTTGTAGGTTCAGCTGCAAAAGAAAAAAATTTAAAGCAGTAAGTAAAAAGCTTGTAGACAGGAAGACAGGACTGATCCATCAGAGACAATAGATGTCTCTCTATAGGAAATTCAAGTGTAATCTATTCAGAGATATGTGTAGGAACATTTTCCTGAAAGAGAAAAAATAAAATGAACTACAAGTATGAGAAGATGGCTGAATCCAAGAGATTATATCCAGTCAGCATATTAATTCAACTATAAAGATAGGCCAGGCATTCAAGAAAGCACTTGAAATACTACACCCATGAACTGTTCTTGAAGAACTCACTGTCAGTGAAATGCTGCCTATTAAGAGAGAAATCAAAAAGAATTTCAGGAATGGAGAGTACATGCTAAATCAGTGAGTGATGTGCATTGATACTGCTTAAATATAGAACGAATACAAAACAGTATTGGAATTATAGACACAGAATATAAAGGTTATGGTCTTGAACAGTATAAAGTAATGATAAAAAAAAGGAGGTCGTCTAGAGAGTCAGTGTAAGAGAAATTAAGTAGGAAGCTTAAGACACAATTCATAAAAGGGATGTACAATTAAATAAGACCAACTTTATGTCTCATAATCTCTTATTTTAAATTTACAAGGATCCTTTATTATCTCGTGATTGTGAGAATTTAGGATTCATCAATTTAACTTCTATTCCTATTTAACTTTCTTTTTTAAATTGAACTAAAATTACCCAGCACCCCCCAAAAATTGAACTAAAATTAATTTTAATACTTCTATTAAAACAGCTTTTATACTGTTACCCCATTGGTAGGATAGCATTTCTGTCCAGTTCTTCTGTCAATATGCGTAAGTGTCTTCAGTATTATTTACTTAGTTAATGGTTACATTTAACAGTACTGACTTTAGAGAAATTTATTCATTTGTACTTTTCTGTATTACTTGTGTTCTTTATAATGAGCCATGCATCATTTGTATTCAAATTTTGATTCTTCTTCAAAACAAAACAAAAAAGCAGACCTTAAGCCTTTGTGCCAGTATGTAACAGCAGTTAATTCTCAGCAGTAGAAATATGGATATTGGTTATTTAATTATGCTTTTCTGAATTTTTTTTTTTTTTTCAAAATATGGGGTGGAGAATAACTTAAAATTATATTAGTGAATCTTTTTTGCAGAATGGAGCAGTACTTAAACATCAGTGGTTATTCCCTATAGCAGGCAAACCTTTTCTGTAAAAAAAAAAATCAGACAGTAAATATTTTAGGCTTATAGGCCATATGGTCTCTCACTTCTGCCTTTATAGTATAAAAGTAACCGTAGATAATAGATGAGTGAGTGTGACTTTGTTCCCATAAAACTTCATTGACAAAAACAGGTTTTGGCAACCTCTGCTCTAAAAACATCACATTTTTGCCAGTGTTAAGCAAGGAAAACTTACAGCTATTGATGAGTATATGCTTTATAGCCCCTATAAATCTTTGTGAAAGGTATTCTAGTTCTGTTTGTTACCATTGCTCCCTAGATGCTGCATAACATGAAAGGACAATTTGCTGAGCATCTTCTTGGAGCTGGATTTGTAAGCAGTAGAAATCCTAAAGATCCAAAATCTAATATAAATTCAGGTAAAGCAGAAAATTGTGTAAAAATTAGCTTGCTGCCATTGTTTGTTATATCTGTATTTTACTTTTTTTTCTCTACCTTCCTACCCTCAATAGATAATGAGAAGATAATTAAAGCTGTCATCTGTGCTGGTTTATATCCCAAAGTTGCTAAAATCCGACTGAATTTGGGTAAAAAAAGAAAAATGTAAGCATTGAAGATTATTATGAATTACTTGATTCTCTCCTTAAGCTTTTCATATTCTTCTTTTGATCACTTAAGAGAAGGCAAACTGTTGAACACGGGCATCACTTTCCTTCACAGCACATTATCTGGCATCAGCTATTATTCACAAAAAATGTTAGCAAAATATAATACTAGGGTAAATACTAGGAAAGTAAGCCAACTATTAAAAATCAGTGGTGGATGGACATTACTTAGAGAAGATTTTTTTAGGATTTCTTTTCTTCTAAGACACATAATTTTGTAACTTACCTCCTTTGATGAAAATTGTGGTGTTTTCTCTATTTTGAAAAATAAGGTATAACTTTAAAATACACACACACACGCACAAATAATCAGTCTCAGTAGTAATGGCAGACTGTTAGGCATAGTTTTTGCCTAACAAGTGAGTTCATTCTACTGAGGAAACGGAGAAACTAAAAGTCTCAAATGACTGGTAGTATGTGAATTGGTACCATCCTTTTTTTTTTTTTATGTTAATCACCATACATTACATCATTAGTTTTTGATGTAGTGTTCCATGATTCATTGTTTGCATATAACACCCAGTGCTCCATTCAATACGTGCCCTCTTTAATACCCATCACCAGGCTAACCCATCCCCCCACCTCCCTCCCCTCTAGAACCCTCAGTTTGGTACCATCCTTTTAGAAGGCACCCTAGATTAGAATCAGTTATCAAGACATTAAAATAGTGGCTCAGTGGATTCATAAGTGAATATATTAATTTGAGCACTGTGTCCTAAGGAAGTAATTTTACACTTTTTTAAAAAGCTATATTGTAAAGAACATAGATGTCCAATAGCAGTGGGGAGATTATTTGATGATAATATATTATAATGGCATTTAAGCTCATAGGCTTATAAAACAGTTACTGTGGAGTAACAAAATAATTCTAGCTGACATTAAATGAAAAGGTTTGGATACCCTATGATTATAAACATGACAAAGTACTAGATCTCAGGTAGACTAAGTACAGGCATTGTTTTAGGACAGTCATTTTGGGATGACTTTACTTGCTAAGGGACATTTTATTTGATTGTGTCTGGAGACATTTGTGGTAGTTACAGCTGGGGCAGTACTATTAGCATCTAGAAGATAGAGGCCAGAGATGCTATTAAACCTGATTTTATTCTCAATAATGACTCATGACCGTGATTCATGATTTTGGTTAGAAGCATTTATGAATTCCTAGAACTACAGAAAAGATGCTCTTAAAAACAAGCAAGAAGGATTAATGGATTACTAGCTTTTATGCTGTCATTTAATACAGGTAATTACCATTGACTATTTAAAGATAAACTATCAAACATCTCCCTGCTCAATTATATTAATTAAAGACTCCTAGAAATTGAGGTAAATTGTTTTGTTCTCAAATACAGATTTGTAAATTTGTATTACAAAAATAAACTGGCCTCATCTGTGGAATTTTTTTTTTAGATTCTGGGATTGGTTTGGAATCTCCCAGAATTTTTTTTTTTTTTTTTAAACAAACTGCATTTTAACTTTTTTAAAGGGTCAAAGTTTACACAAAAACTGATGGACTAGTTGCTATTCATCCTAAATCTGTTAATGTGGAGCAAACAGAATTTCACTACAACTGGCTCATCTATCATCTGAAGATGAGAACAAGTAGTGTAAGTGAATATTTAAAATAATTATGAATCTGAACATCAGTCTTGCTGTATTTTTACTGTTGTGTACTTTTCACAATTAAAAATAAAATTATTCTGAAATTTTTTTTTTCTGACATGAATTGTAAGGTCTTTAAGCAAATCTATACTTTTAATGTGTAGCATGTTGTCATGATGGACTTTGTATTTTAATTAGCTGGGATGGTTATTTGATTTGCATAGTTTTCCTTCAGAGCCTGGTTTCAAGAAATGCTGGCATTTTAGGGTATATAGGAGTTTACACCATACAGAGAATTTTGTGGACATGTCAGTATGCCTTATAAGTACTGGTTGGAACACTGAGATTCTGTTCATGTGTAGATAAATAATTTCAGATACATTAGTGCTTTCTTTTTGTTACTCAGGAAATATTTTGTTTAAAGTATAGTGCTCTTGTTTGAAATGAAACAAGAATATAAAAACTCCTGTGTTCTCTGAAGTAATGAAGACTGACCAGTTTAAAATGGTATATCTTCGGGGCGCCTGGGCAGCTCAGTCGGTTAAGCGTCTGCCTTCGGCTCAGGTCATGATCCCAGGGTCCTGGGATCGAGCCCTGTGTCGGGCTCCCTGCTCAGCCGGGAGCCTGCTTCTCCCTCTCTCTCTCAAATAAATAAATAAATAAAATCTTTTAAAAAAATAAGTGGTATGTCTACAAAATTAGTCTTGGTAGTCACACTGGTAGGATAATACCTAATTTAGAAGGAAAGAATAGATCAGTACTGGTGGTAGTGAATTAATGTGGCAATAATCCTTGCAGACTTGTGAATGTATTAATTTGCTTTAATTCTCATTACAGATATACCTATATGACTGCACAGAAGTTTCTCCATACTGTCTCTTATTCTTTGGAGGTGATATTTCCATCCAGAAGGATAACGATCAGGAGACTATAGCTGTAGATGAATGGATTGTCTTTCAGTCTCCAGCAAGAATTGCCTATCTTGTTAAGGTGACTGACTTTACATGATTGTCTTTGAATCTACATGCAAGTTAGCATGTGGTCTCGTGGTTTTTGTACGAAGTGTTATGTCTGTTGTATTAAACATTCCTTGCTCTATTTCAGCAGAGCAAACGGTGTTGAGAAATTTATGCATAGCTTTTCTAAATTGTTTTTTGAGGTGTTTATAGATCAGCCATTCTAAATGGCTCAGTGTGATTGAAGTTTGAATTTTTTTTAACTTTACTACACTTTAGTTGGCTACTCATAACCATACTTTAGTTAGTTGCTCACTAAATATTTCAGTCTTTTGTATAATAGCTTACGAAATTTTTTTGTAACAGCTAAAGTCACTTTTATGTATTACATTGCTTAATAGTATATCTGCCTTTGTTTAACATACGCGATTTTTCCAACCTTAGGAATTGAGAAAGGAACTAGATATCCTTCTGCAAGAGAAGATCGAAAGTCCCCATCCTGTAGATTGGAAGGACACTAAATCCAGAGACTGTGCTGTACTGTCAGCTATTATAGACTTGATCAAAACACAGGAAAAAGCAAGTCCCAGGAACTTTCCACCACGATTCCAGGATGGATATTACAGCTGACAACTTTTCTGTGGTGGTCTGAAAATTTGACAGCCATTTTCCATCATAGTTTAATTTTGGGGTAGATGCCAAACCATGGGACATGAATAATTACTGTATGTAAGGTAGAAACCTTTAGTAGGTAGTAAAGACGTAATGTGCATGATTTAACAATGTTATCTATAGCTATTATAAATATAACATAAAAAGCAATATGTTCTCTGATCATATTTTCTGTTGTCATGTCCACACTTTGGGAGGACTGCTCTTATATATATTGAGTGTTGTACCACTTGAGAAATTCCTTTGTTCTGTTATGAGAAGTTAATCTTTCTGCCCATAGTGACTGAGTATAGAAACCAGTAAAAGGAATGGTTAGGCAAAAAGCAGTGTCAAGTTAAGAATTTGAACACAACCACATTTTTAAATGAAACTTCCCTCAGAAGTAAATTAATTTGTTGTAATAGAGCCCAGTGTTTAATAAAATGTACAGTGTATAAATCTCAGCTAACTTTTTGGCTTGGTTTCTACATCTCTATCCTTTGGCTTGATTTTTTTTTAAATCTTTTTAGAATGTATTTGTACCCCTTTTACATTAGCGTAGTATATAGCAATTGAGAAAGTGAGTCTAGACTTGACCACCTAAGTTCAAACTTCAGCTGTGACTTACCAGCTCCCTTGGGCAAGGTACATGGCTTCTCTGTTTTTTATTTATCAGTAAAATACAGGTAGCAGTTGTGAGGATTAAAAATGTTGGTACATGTAAAGTGCATACACTAGTATCTGGCACATAGAATGTACTCACTAAATCTTAGTTTTTATTTGTCCCTGAATTTTATTTTTTTTTATAACAATCCATTATGTTACACTCATTTCCATGCTGAGTCCCATTTTACCCTCTCAGACAACGGAAGCTAGTGTGATTTTAGGGCTGGTGAGTGATAGGCTAGTGTTTTCAGCTTTATCAGACTAACAAATACCATTGAATGCTATCCCAACAGCCATTTGTCCCTCCCCATTTGCTTGATTGTTCAAGTGTTCCCCCTCTGTGTAGCCTGGTGCCCAGGGATACTGGACTCTTGCCCAAGGGTGAATCAAATTGTTCTAAGCCAATCATGTATGGTCTTACTCTCCTTACAACTGATGAGCCATCAGAATGTAAACCTGTGTTGTCAATTGCAACTGACAAGAGATCTGCAAGGGGACATCTGAGAAAGATTTTCTTCACTGGTAGTCTTGGAGGAGGAAGTTTTCTCCTTTGAACATTGTCTTGTCGGAATTTGGCACTGCTGTAGCCATTTTAGGATTACAGGGGATAATGACGTTGGCTCAGTGGAAAAATGTAAATCACCAGTTTGTGATAATGCTAGTGAGCTGCTGAATTATCCAATTCTAGACCTGCCTTGCACATGCACTTATTTTGGTCAAATAAACCCTCCTTTATTGAGTTAGCCACTTTAGGGTAGTGTATTTTGTTTAACTTGGCAGAAAGCATATTAACTGAAACACACAGTCTGCATCAGTGAGTGTTTGCTGAGGCCTGTTTCTACCATTTTTTTTTTTTTAAGATTTTATTTATTTATTTGACAGATCACAAGCGGGGGGTGGGGGGAGGCCAAGGGGGAGAAGCAGGCTTCCTGCTGAGCAGGGAGCCTGATGCGGGGCTCCATCCCAGGACTCTGGGATCATGACCCGAGGCGAAGGCAGACGCTTAACCGACTGAGCCACCCAGGGGCCCCTCTACCATTTCTTTTGTGATCTAACAGTTTGACCCACATGTCTGACAAAAGGTGTTAGAGTAGTAGTCCTGAACATACTGCAAAAAGAAATGTAGGAAGAACATCTGCTGCATCCTTAAAAATAAACATTTTCTTGTGCCTTCCAATAAATGCAGAGAAACTGAAGGAAGAGTATCAAACAATGACTGGGATTTATTGATAGTGCTATGATGATCCGTGTGACGTCACTGGTTCAGGTTCTGCTCCCATTTCTGGGAATGTATGTCAGCCTATCCTTGCCTTCTAAAGGTTTTGAATGTATGTACTGTGTGTCCTAACTCCATTCTCTTGGCTAGTCTCCCAAAAGTGATCTCTTACTGAATTCTTGTATTGAGTCATTATCACAATATTGTGGTTTTGTCCCTAAACTCAAGGTGACCATAAGGTTCTATTTGCTCTATAAGTGTGTTTATGTTTGTGTATATGTTTTCTTGCCTTTACTCTCCAGTTTAAATTCACAGCAGGCCAAACTGGTCTTAGAAGATAACATTTAAAGAATCTGTTAAAAAAAGGGAGAGGGGATTATTAGTTAATTGGTTCCATGTTCCCAAACCAATATTTAATCTCCATAAGAATGAGGAAAATGTTCCTGAAGAATTGTTTAAATGGATGAGCTATTGAAAGAGATTAAAGCAGTCACTGTCACCCCCAGTTTCTGTTCTTCTGTACAGCTGATCAGGATGGAAATCTTGATTGAAGGTGCTATTTGTGTTTTTTCTTTTGTTTACAAAATAGTGTATATACTGAGTGGAAAATTTATTCCAGGTCGAAGAACTATTTGTTATTTATAGTTTTAAGGAATAAGACATTAAAAAAAAAAAAAATCTGTTTGCCTCACCATTCTAGTGATACCTAGACTAACTCTTAAAAAAAAAAACAACCCTGAAACAGAAACTTAAAAGGGGAAAAACAGAGAAACCACTGTGAATGATCTTTAAAAAAGTGTCGTTGAAAAGTGAGTACATGTAGTGCTTCCTAATTCATTAACTTGGGCAAAAGCTCTAGATAAATTTATACCTATTACGACAAGTAGTTTTCTGTTCTTACTGTAGTTTTAAAACAAAGTCCACCCTGAAAGGTAGAGATTATTGAAAAGCTTTAGAAGGAATTTTAGTACCCCCTCACCCAAAGTAAATCGTAAATTTCCTTCCACTCTTTTAGCTGAGTTTGTGTATATTTTTAAGTAATTGTCAAGATCATGTGGTATAATCTTATATAATATGCTGATTGTTTAAATGACATTTTTCTGATTTTAAAACAATATACCCTCATTGTAGAATATTTGGGAATTGAACAAAGAAAAGCGTGTTACCACTGTTACATGTTTGATGTATTTCCATGCTTTTTCTTTTTAAGCTTTGAGGTTATTTTTTATATGTAGTAAAATTTGCCAATTTAAGTGTATAATTCAGCGAATTTTGTCAAATGTATGAAGTCATGTAATTGCTACCACCACAGTCTTGATTTGATCTAGAACATTCCCATCACGTAAGTTTCCCTTGTTCCCCTTTGCAGCCAGTCCCCTGCTTCTACTTCTACCCATTGGCAACCATAGATCTGATTTTTGTCACTAGTTTTGCCTTTTCTAGAATTTCCAATAAATGGAGAATCATATTTAGGCTTTTGTCTCCAGTTTCTTTTCCTTAATGCTTCAGAGATATTCATGTTCTTGCATATGTCCGTAGTTAGTTGCTTTTTTATCATTTAGTTGTATTGCCTTGTATGGTTATACCACAGTTTGTTTATTCATGGACTAATTGATGGACCTTTGAGTTATTTTCAGTTTTTTTATTATAAATAAAGCTGCTATGAACGTGTATATGAGGCTGTGTGTAGATAATGGTTTTCATTTCTTTGGGGAAGATATCTATGATTAAGATCATTGTATCATATGGTGAGTGTGTTTAACTTTATAAGAAACTGAAAAACTGATTTTCAAAGTGGGTGTGCTATTTTACATTCCCGCCAGCAACATTCCCGCCAGGAGGGGTTCCAAGTGTTTCAAATCTTTGCCAGGACTTTGTATTTTTAGTTATTTGGTGTGGTTTTGTTTAATATCAGCCTTCAGTGGGTGGAGTCATAGACATTGTGGTTTTAATTTGTATTTATTTCTATAATGATTAGTCAGGAATACTACAGTTTCCTTTTTGTGGGGTAATGCTGGCCTCATAAAATGGGAAGTATGCCTCTTCAAGTTTCTGGACGAGGTTGTATAGAATTGATGTAAATTCCTTAAATGTTTGGAAGAATATTCCTGTGAAACCATTTGCACCTGGACATTTTTTTTTCCAGAAGATTTTGGACAAATTCAATCTAGTAGTTATGGGACTAGTTAGAGCTTTGATACTTTGTGGTTTTCCATGAGTTGGCCCATTTTATCTAAGTTGTTGAATTTAGGAGTCCCAAGTTTTTTAAATTACCCCTTATCCTTTTAATGTCTAAGGAATCTAACGATAGCCCCTCTTTCATTCTTGACACTGGTAATTAGTCTTCTCTTTTTATTTAGTCTTGCTAAAAGGTGTCATCAGTTGTATTGATCTTTTCAAAGAACCCATTTTTTTTTTTTTTTTAAGATTTTATTTATTTAACAGAGAGAGTGAGAGAGGGAACACAAGTAGGGGGAGTGGGAGAGGGAGAAGCAGGCTTCTCGCCCAGTAGGGAGCCCAATGCGGGGCTCGATCCCAGGACCCTGGGATCATGACCTGAGCTGAAGGCAAACGGTTAACGACTGAGCCACCCAGGTGCCCCTCAAAGAACCCATTTTTTAACAGAGTTTTGTTTTTTAAAGATTTTAAGTAATCTCCACACCCAACCTGGAGCTCGAACCCACAATCCCAAGACCATGAGTCTCATGCCCCCCCACTGAGCAAGCCAGATGCCCCTAATTGAGTTGTTTTCTGATTGTTGAGAATTAAGAGTTCTTTGTGTATTTTGGATGCCAACCCTTTATCAGATACTTGCTTTGCAAAATTTCCTCCTACTCTCTGGATTATCTTTTCATTCTTCCGTCTTTCACAGCGCAGATATTTTTGATTTTAACAAAGTTCAATTTATCATTTTCTTTTTCTTTCATCTATCATGCTTTTGGTGTCGTCAAAAAAAGTCATTGCCAAACCCAAGGTCACCTAGATTTTCTGTGTTACCTTCTAGGAGTTTCATAGTTTTGTATTTTACATTTAGATCTAAGTTTCCAAGTATGTGGTTATTTTTGTTACTGATTTCTAACCTAAATGTAGTCATAGAACTCCGTGTAATTTCAGTCCTTTAAAATTTGTTGAAACTTGCTTTATGACCCGGGAAATGGTCAAATGTTTTAATATTCTGTGTGTTCTTGAAAAGAATGTATATGCTTAAATTGTTGCAGTGTCCTGTATATATTAAGCTGTTGTTCAGATCTTCCACACTTCCATAGATTTTTATCTACTTCTACACTTTAGAGTTAAAGCGTCATGTGCTATGATTTTGGATTTATTTCTTCTATTTCTCCCAAATTTTGTTTTATATATATTGAGACCATATTATTGGGAGGGAATAGATATATGGAATTGTTACATCTTCCTGGTTCAATAAACCTTCCATCATTATCTAGGCTCTCTCTATCCCTAGTCATACCTTTTATCTTAAGGACTATTTTGTCGAATATTGACATAGCTCCATGTATTGACTATTGTGATGTTCTGCCCAGATCCTCCCTCAGGACTGAAGGACGATTCCCTTAGCTGCCCCAAGTGCTGTCATATGACAGCCTTCACCTGTCAGCCCTCTGCAGGATTGTCCCCCACTGAAGAGAGCCACTTCACCCAAGGCCGTTTCCCCTCCCCGGGGACAGCCTGCATCCTGCGACCAGTCAGAGCAGGTTACAAAGGTCCCCTTGCCAATGCTCCCTCTGCTCTCCTCTGGGACTCCCAACTGAACCTCGGCATTCTCTCTATCTCTGCTCTACACGCTTCCTTGTGGCTGTATCTTTTAGCCTCTCTTCCAGTTCACCAGCTATCTAACCTGTTCAACCTAGTTCCGTAATTCCTAGTGCTGATTTGTTTTTCCTCTGTTGCTTCTTACAGTTGTTAGTACTGTATTGCATTTTAAAGTTTGGCTTTATCTAAAAATGGTAATGATGATTGTTTGATGTAGCTAATGATTTCAACATCTAGGGTCCCTGTAAGTATCTGCTTTTTTCTGTATCACTGATGCTGTGTCTCAAAGTGTTTGCTAATTTGCGGAACCTTCTGAGAATTTGTGTTTGGAAATAATACAACTAAGATAATGCTACCTTCCTTCACAGTAAGGTTTAACTTCTTTTTGTCCGGTCCGTAGTGTGCTAGAAGCCCAAAGGGCAAAGCTTGAGGTCCTCCAAGCTCATATCCTCACTCCAAAGCAAGCCCTTTGGGGATTCAATCCACAAGGGTGATCACCAGAGGCACTAAACTCTGCCCTGCATTATTTAGTACTCATGTCCCCTCAAGTAGCTCTGGCTCTGCTGCTTTCTAAAGTCCAGGGAAAATGTAGCAGCAAAGAGGGGAATGTATCTTGCTAGTTCCAGAGAAGGTATGCTCATCTCCTTCCTCTTCCATCATTACCTTGAGCAAAAATCCAACAATGATTGGTGTTTCCTACCACATAGCTGTATTTTAGTAATACAAGACACGGGGAAACAAAGTTATCTAGCATTTTAAGGTTTCCAGTAGTGTTGAGGGCATAACTTTAAGATGACCCCCATTATTGCTGCACCTCCCGGCCGGCCCAGTATTACACCTGTGATTATGTTATATTGCATGGTAAAGGAATTTTGTGGATCTAATTAAGGTCACAAATCAGTTGATTTTGAGTTAATCATAAGGGTGATTATCCTGTAGGCCTAATGTTAATTACATGAGTTCCTTAAAAGCAGAGTTTTCTCCAGCTGGTAGCATAAGATGGAGTCAGATTCCAAGTGTGAGAAAGATTCAATATGCCCCTGGTGCCTTGAAGATGAAGAAACCCATGGCAAGGAATATGAACAGGTTCAGGAAGCTGTGAGCACCCCCACACCCCTGGCGGCCAGTAAGGAAGCAGAGACGTTGGTCCCACAACCACAAGGACCTGAATTCTGACAACAACAGGTGTGAGCATGAAAGAAGATACCATGCTCTGGCTGAGCAAGCAGCCAGCTAACACCTTGGTGTCAGCCTTATGAGACGGAGACTCTAAGCAGAGAACCCACTGTGCCATATTGGCCTTCTTCACCCGGAACTGTGAGGTAATAAATGGATGTTGGTTTAAGCCATTAAGTTTGTGGTAATTTGTTAGGCAGTAAGAGAAAACTAACACAGGAGTTTTTGCCCTCCACCAAGATTCACAAGGTGGTGGAATTTCACAAGCACAAAGGTTCGGATACTACAGTTAGGGAACCACCAACTATTTAAGATAAGCTCTTCTGTCGTGCAGTTTTGTGGAAACTATAAGAAACATCAGGGCCCAGCTCTTAAAATTGCTCCAGCTCTCTAGGGCAGCTGATGCCAGCATGTACCCAACAAGGAAAGATCAGCGCCCTTTAACATTAGCTGTAGATCCCTTCTGAGGAGAACTCCGAGTTGACCAAAAATTCAGCAAATTATATACTTAAATGAATACACGCTATAGTGAATTAAATCACACAAATACAAAAGAGCAAGTATATACAAAAATCTTTGTAAATTCACTTCACCAAAAGTATACAAGCAGTATCAATTTGTTGGGACAAAAAGGAGTATTTTTGTTCTCCACAGGTCACTGAAGTCATTATACAGTTCTGAGAAGTTATTCGTAGAAACTGTCCTATAAAAATGAAAATGCACGGTAGAAATGAAACTATGTTACACACCCGCTGTATAACAACATGACCCGCTAACAGTACTAACCTGCTTGCTAAATGAGGCTTTGATTTATAAAATGCATGTATTTCCCAGACTTTAACGTCTCTACTTATAAATTAATTCACAGGATTCATACAATTGCTTTTTAGCTTCAAATGGATATTAGCAAAAATAACACAAAATGATCCCTTTGCAAGCAACACATTTATGTTCCTTCCTAAATGCAAACATCACATGAGATTAGATTACAATTTCTTAACCTCTCCTCTAAAAGGCCTGTGACATGAAAGAGATCAACGCCTTGTTTTACCAACCTGGAGAAACCTCCTGCTGCGTCCACTGCTATTACTTCATTGACTGGCCCAAAGCTCAAGGAATTCAGGGCCTGGCATGTCTTTGACACCCAGAAATGTCTGCATAAGTCAAGGAGAGTGAGCCAGGGACGAGAAGGCCCCAGGCGTACCACACTGGCTCACAGCTGAGTTGGCAGGATGCAGGGTGTGTGAGGTAAGCATACTTAGCTCCCACCCTGGGCTTCGGCTTTGCTCACTTCGCTCAGGATTTGGGTACCTGGTTGGCAGGCAGTAGGTGGGACATGTCACACACAGATCTGAGTCCTTGAATAATGCACGCTTTGCCAGGTCTTACCCCTCTATCGAAGAAGACGGAATAGAGAGGAACCTAGCTGCCAGTACAAATCATTTCCCCCCCTCTGTCTTCCAAACCCACATTCCCTCTCTATGAAACAAACTACTTAAAATCCTTTCTCCTTGCCCCAGGGGAAGAAATGAAGTTCTGCAGGCACCCAGGGTTAAGAGATCCTCCAAATCCAGCAAGCAAGACCTTCAGTACATATCAAATGGATTCCCGTTAAGACCAAAATGTTATGTTTCGGTTAGGTGCCATGCTGGCATCTTGATACCAAGGCAGGGCCTAATTTTACCTTGAGAGTGTGTTTCAGCCTATTTCCTGTTTAGAAACAGGAGTAGGAATAGTCGAAAATCTTTATTAAAGAAATTGTAAGAGGCGAGATTATTAAAGGCAAAGCAGCCTCATGTCAGTTTATCAGCTCATTTGGGAACATTAATCCTATGTTCAGGATTTTTTCACTTATGTGAACCACCTAAATTCTATCTTATTTGAATAGCCTGAGTAGGGTTTTATTAGGCTCTACTTATCGGAGACCAATATCGGGTCAGATGGGTTTAAAAAGAAAATCTCTAAAGTAAGCGTCTCTCCTACTAATGAGGAAAGAGGTGGCAAAAATTCAAGTGTCAATTTCCCTTTCCTGGGAAGAGGTTTAGAATAACTCAGCAGCTCCCCTTTTGAGCTCTACCAGTTCCTTGTGAAATGCTCAAAGCATTAGACTCAGATCTAAAATGTAAGAGGCAGAAAAAATATTTACAAAACTGGGCATTCCTTAAACACAGAGACTCTTGCCAAGACCGGGAGAACCATACAGAGGAGAGGTTAAAAGGAGGGACAGTAACATTCTTGGCGAAGTAGGAAAGAGAAAACCAGGGTACAGTCCCCAACATCCATTTTCCATGCCAGAAAAGGGTGAGCCTGGCCGGCGCTTCGGCCGCCGGGGCCCCGCAGCAGACTCTCCGCGGGCCTCAAGAAGGCTGCAGGTGGACGGTGTGCACACACTGAGCCTTTCGAACTCACTGGACCCGGTAGCTGTTCTGCCGAGAGAGCAGAACCAGCTGGCAAGCATAAAGGCAAAGCGCTGTCACTCTGCCAATGAATCAGGCTGTGTTAAAATGAACAACAAAGCCGGCCCAGAACCAACCAGCCGGCCAGGATGTCGTGCAAATCTCGCGGTCGTGGAAGGCCACTGGGGCCGGAGGGGGCGGGGCGGGGGGGCGGCTACACGTTGGTTTCCAGTCCTAGCAAGCGTCCCATTCTCTCCACGTTCTTGTCAATTGTAGCCTGACAGGTTATCTCCTTGGCACATTCCATAGGAAACCAGCCCCTCTCTCCGTCTCGCAGCCGTTCCCCCTCATACCAGCCTGCAAACGAGAGCAGAGTCCTCCTGAAGCAACAGGGGTGTGGAGGAACCGGGACCCTGCCTGGCTCCAGGGAGGATGTCAGCGAGCTTCAGAGGCAGCATCCCACCCCAGCTTGTGCGTGACGGATGAGGGAAGGCGAGGAGACACGGGAACAGCAGGAAGGGCCTCAAGAAGGAATGGATGACACAGAGGAGGTGGGACACCAACTGGGGCCCTGAAGGGAGAAGGCTCAAAAGAGCCCGGGAGTTGGGCCAGGCTGGGGGAGGGGATGCTGTGCACAGACAGGGGCATCAGGAAACTGATTTTTTTTTTTAAGTAAAGAAGGAAGAACCTCTGAAGATTAGCACTAAGTCACTGGGGCACTAGGAAGGAAGGGAAACTATTCAAGGTTGTTTTTGAATAATATACCATCTGATTGCATTCTTATTCAAAAACATTAAAAGCAATAGTGTTGACAGAGGAAAGGCAGGTGCATATGAAAAAACCAAAGGGATATGGAGGATGAGCACTAAAAACAAAATGAGGCTCCTCCGTTCTATGGCACCCCGAAGGCTGCACCGGGTGCGCCCCTGAAAACCCCCACTCACCATCGCTGACCCGCTGATAGATGAGAACCACATCCGCCACCTGCAGGGACAGTTCATCTGGCTGCTTGGCAGTGAACGATCTAATGATTTCCACCTGGGTCAGTGCTGCGAGGGACAGGGGGGCACACACTGAGCTCCCGGTAGCAGAGGAGAACAGAACAGGTACAAATCAAATACATTTACTCGGTCTTTCTGTGCAATTCAAGGCCGGCATTGACAGAAACAAGTTAAGCGTCTATCAAGCAGAAACTCTGTTCCAGGAACTGTCTTATTTGGCTAAGAGCTTTAGAACTTTAGAAGCTCAGGATCCAGAGAGGCCTTTTGTGATGCACGAATCCCCTCAAAAACAGCCGTGACAAGCTATACACAATAGAGCAGACAACAGCCATTGTGCATTGGGGAAACTGAGGCCAGACAGATAGGGTAACATCCGCAGTGCACCCATTCTCCCCACTCCCATCCAGGGGGCCTCCCCAGCCCGCTGGCACACGAAAGCTGCCAAAGACGTTCAGAAATAAAAGGAGCTCCAACCGAAAGTTAGACAACATTTTAGAGTTCCCCCAAAATGCTGAATCATAACAAAAGGATTATAACTTCAGTGTCTTGGTACTGACTGATTTGAGTTCCTAATTTGTTTTTTAATAATATAGAACTTGATTCTAGGAAACTTTCAAACCAATCACTTTAGCTTTGGCTCCAAGCTTAAAGCTATGATTTTTGAGTGCTCCAAGATAACCAATTTTGCTGCCCTGGTTCTTCCGATTTGACCTTCCAGCTAGAAATACCCAGAGAAGCCTAACATCAAAGTTAAGGGGCTAATAAGCACAGGACACCACCCTTTACTGCACCATTCCTAATGCCCTAGAAGAATAAAATACATTTTCTTCATATAATCATTTTAATAAATAAGGTCAAAAGGAATGGTAAAGTAATCTTCTTTAAGGTTAAAAAATAACATTTCAGGGCGCCTGGGTGCTCAGTCATTGGGCGTCTGTCTGCCTTCGGCTCAGGTCATGGTCCCAGGGTCCTGGGATCGAGCCCCGCATCGGGCTCCCTGCTCCACTGGAAGCCTGCTTCTCCCTCTCCCACTCCCCCTGCTTGTGTTCCCTCTCTCGCTGTGTCTCTCTCTGTCAAATAAATAAATAAAATCTTTAAAAAAAAAATAACATTTCAGCTGAGATTCACACTGTCCGTATGGAAAAGGCTTAAACATGCAACTCTTGCCCATTAGCAACAGCTGAAAATCTAAGAGCTTTACAGGACAAGCAGGGCTTTCAACACAGTCTGTTTAAGTTAATCCTGACAATAACCCCGTATTGTATATAATGATGCAGCTGACTTACAGATGATTAAACAGGCTCAGGAAGGCTTTGCAATGATTTGCCACGTTTACACGACAAAGAACTGCACCTTGGATTTGAATCCAGAGCCCCTGGCTTCCAAAGCAGGGATCACAGGGTTCTGTGATGCAGGGCGACGGGAATGAACGCTTGGACAAGAAACACACGGAGCAGGGATTGTGGTGGATAACCATTAACAACCTAGCATCCAGCAGGGGGCGTAGCCCCTCCACGGTCCAGTGCCGGCCTCCCTCCAGGTACTTACAGGTTCGGTCCAGAGGTTGCTTCCCGCTGCTGTGTCCCAGGGCGGTTATCCAGCGGGCCCGTTCACTCCTAAACACAGAGGGCAAATCCAACTGAGAGATTCAAGGTGCTGGGACAAAGCATGCAAAGCCGTTCCCAGAAAATGGGCGAGATTCCCTGGAGAGTTAGGGGGCTGGCCTTTTAGAAGAGGGGGGTATGAGTTATTTGAAAAAGATAATCTGGGGAATCTACGCTGAACGCTAGTTATTACTGTTAAAAAGATTGGGAATGAATTTGGCTAATTATTGATTAAATGGAATTTCTCACAGGACAGTTTAACCTTTAATAAAGAGCTGATTACACCAACACATAATCACATAAAGATATTTAGTATACTCAATCTGATTTAACATTTCAAAAAAGCAAATTTCATTTTAAAAAATTCGAGTACATCAGTCTCTCTACATTCTCTCTTCCTCCCCCTACACTCAAACCATTTCAGAAAAGATGAATCTAGACATATTTCAAGTTGTTTAGTTCCTCTTACAGCTGAGATTGCCAAACATGAGCCTTACTGAAATAAACAGAAATTCTTTGAACTTTCTCAGACTGTTCCCAAATGATTAAAAGGACTTAATGAACAGAGCCAAAAAAATTTTTAAGGAAAAACACAACTGAGACTTTTTAAATAATATTAAGCTATAATTACATGAAACAGAATAATTATTTAACTAAAGGATCAGAAGTCTCAGATAAGCATTATCCATATTATCCATAATACAGTTATCCCCAGTTTTTGATTTGGAAAGTCAAGTACCAGAATTGCAATTAATTAAATAAGGCACACACACACACTTTAAAATCTCCTAAGGAGCACTGATTAAACCCATACTACAGGGGCGCCTTCGGCTCGGGTCATGGAGTCCCACATCGGGCTCTCTGCTCAGCAAGGAGTCTGTTTCACCCTCTCCCTCTGCCCTACCCTCACTCGTATTCTCTCTCTCTAATAAATAAAATCTTAAAAATAAATAAATAAATCCATACTACATGGCAGATATAAGCACTTGACATCCATTATTTCATGTCATTCTCCAAAAGCCCATTTAAAGGATGAGAAGGTTGCATGGAGGTCCTGAGGCAAGCTATCCAAACCAAGGTGAGTTTTGACTCTGCACTCTGCCTACTTAGGAAGGGACACCTTTCTGCCCAGTGCTTGAAAAAAATTTTTCTTCTCCTGTAACAGCCTGTACCTAAAGGTGCTTCTCGCTGTTGCCCCATCTTCACCACCCCTCAGGTATCCTTCCATCTGGGCAGAGCAGACTGCTTGCCGGCCTGGGGCATGCCACGCTGTTCCACACCCTTCCCCGCCTGCTCTTCTCGCTCTCAAGTAGGACCTTCCCTCTGTTTCTACCCATTATGCTCGCTCACTCATCAACGAAGAACATACATAAAACACTGCGCTGATCTTAAGGGTATACAGAGGTGTGAGTGGTTTCATAGGTACACCCAACACCTTCCGTCCCTTTCCCGTCAATAACCGCCCACAAAGGGAACCACCACCACCTGTCTTATGCTTTATGAAAATGGAATCCTATGGTATGTCCACTTTTGTTCAGCACGTCCACTCAATTCTGAAAACACAAGCCTCACCTCCTCCAGGTGGCCTCCCTGGATGCGGGAGCCCACACCCCCATCCCCAACCAGTCTGACGGTCCTGCTCCCATGCACCCCTCTGCACAGCACTATCACATTGCTGGCCGGCTGGAAGCCTGTGTTGTCTCCAACACTGCCCGGCACGTAACGGAGGCCTGTAACCATCTGTCAACCTAAGGAACGCACTGCCCCTCATGTCCTCATTCGTCTGTTTCTCCCACTAGGCCATAAACTTCAGGAGCGCAGGACCTGGGTCTTGTTCTAAATAGTTATGGAGCACTTACGCGCCAGCTACGGTGCTTTTTTGTATTTTTCAAGTGCCATCGAATTTAATCTTTACAACAATCTTGGAAATTAAATAGTAACATTATTATTTCCATTGTATCGTTCAGGGAACGAAGCTGAAGTTTGGAGGGTTAAGGAGCTGCTCCCGGTGGCAGGGCTAAGTGGTGGAGTCAGCAGATAAGCCAGGTAGTCTGCGGCCTAAAAGGCGGTGCTCCCTAGCAGGTGCTCACAAAATAATGAGGGAAGTCAGGGAGGGCGGAAACCGCAGTGTGCTGAAAGACAGACTTACTTCGGAAACCGAGGCTGGGCCCCAGGCACGCGGGAGTGTCAAGGAGTAAGTCGTGTGCACAACTGACGTACACACGGATGGTACTGCCTGCTTTTAAAAACTCGACTACAGGACACAAGGGCTGTAGGGCGGTTTTATAAGGAGCGAGTACTTTATACAAAGCACAGCCTCCTTTAAATGATCCTAAGCAAACACTTAAATCTTTGATATCATCTCTTCATCGGATAAGATCTATTTTTTTCTCGGGCTCACGTGGAATTTCCAAAGCACGAAGGCAGCTGAACACTAAGTAAGACCTGACAGATGGAAGAACCGCTCTGCAAGAGAAACCCACGAGGCCCGTGTGCGCCCCCATGCGCCACAGCCAACCACGGCGGACTCCTCCTCGCCTCCCCGCGCATCTCCGCGTGGCCCTCACTGCCATCCGCCGCCCTTCGCGTCACTTCTCAGGCACAGCCCGCCTCTGGCATCCGGTGGCCCGTTTCAGGGACGGCCTGGCCTGCAGCCAGTTTCCAGAAGTCCAGATGAAACCTCTCACCCCCGACGCACGCACGCTGCCTGGATGCTAATGGCATCCCTTAGACACGGCGGCCCCTCACGGAGCCTCAAGAGGACAGAACAAGACACTCCTTGTTGCCCTCACTGAAAGGAGCCGCTTCTTGAAATGGCTTCAGTTGAGCCGGTCCCCCGCCCCCGTCAAAACCGCACAACTCCACTCACATGCCGTCAAAACCGCACAACTCCACCTACCACCACCCCCGGGGGGCCTCCGAGAGCCCTGCCAAGGAGCTCCTTCCCACTATGAAGCAGAAAGCACTGCATCCATCCCCGAAGCAGGGAGGAGACTCCCTCAACAGAAGAGGGAATTCTAAGAACAAGAAAAACCCGGGCATAGACATACCCGTTAATAAACTGCGCTAGCAAGTGCGGGACTCCCTCGAAGACAGCGCTTTTCTCCGGGGACAGCAGGAAACAATCGACGTGAATTCACAGTCCGCCCCACCCCAGTTCATAGCTTTTCCCTTTGCCCAAATAAAGCGAGAGAATGAGGAACAGTGCCGCTTCCGTGGACCACCATCCACCGAGCACCCCCTGCCTCTGCACGAGCCCTGTGTTAGGACGGGGTTGCAAAGTGAATAAAACAGGGTCTCTTGCTCTCTGCAACCTCCAGCGTGAAGGAGCAGAGAGGGAAGAAAACAAACACAAAATCCAACACAGCATGCAACGGGCTACCTGCGGTAGAACATTCTACTTAAAACACCTGGCACCCGGGGAGAGACAGAAAGGACTGAGACATTTAACATAAGTATCTGCACGTGAGCCCTCTCCTGAGCCCCCCCACGTTCTCGACGCACGACATAAAATTACGCACCCCCAGTTCCCTCCTCAGGAGTCAACTGCCGTCGCACCAGGGCTTGCCTCTTATGCAATTAAGCACAGTAGGCTTAAACTTAATTGCACAAAAAAGACACAAAGCTGGACTTCTCACTGAATACCAGGCATCTGCTAGAAAAGAAATGCGTACTGAGAGGGCGGAGAGTGGGCTCTGAAACGAAGATGCAGGGCCACAGACAGACTGGATACTGAAGAGCCTGGGGAGCATCCATGGAGGACTTCACCACCGAAGCGGTCTTCCTGAGCTTTCAACAGGAGCCAGCAGACGGCGGCTCTCTTTTTTTTATTTTCCCAAGATTTTATTTATTTATTTGAGAGAGAGCGAAAGCGATCACAGAGGGAGAGGGATGACAAAGGAAGAGGGTGAAGGGAGAAGCAGACTTGCTGCTGGGCAGGGAGCCCGATGAGGGACTCTATCCCAGGACCCCGGGATCATGACCTGAGCCGAAGGCAGACGCCCAACGACTGAGCCACCCAGGTGCCCCAGATGGTGGCTCTCTAACCTCCCTTGCAGCTCCCTTCCAGTGGCAGCCGGCCAACTACCTTCTGTGTTCCTTCCCACAGTCTACAAATTTACCTACGGTTCCTTTTTGAAACTCCTGTACCCATGGCCTTTGGGCAAAAGTCCTTCGAGCCTCTGTGAAGCCTGGGATTGTGAGCATGGTGGTGATTTTGGTTCGTTCCCTCACACATTCAGTTCAACCAGATGAGCTGAATGAACAGATCCATGAAAGAAAACCCAAAGGGTGAAAATGATGCTATGCAACAATATTTAACAAAGCTGGACACACACTCAACTCACCGAATTTAAAAAAAAAAATCGAACCAAAGCAAAATAATTCCCGAGGCCCATGACAAGAGTTCTAAGATTAAGATTTTATGACGTGTTGCATAATTAAAGCGACCATTTCTTGTGTGTCATATCAAATAGCTGACAAGACAGAGTCTGGCCTGGAATCTTGGAGTAACCGAAAGTGGGTCAATTCCCTTTTTCTTTGATGATAAAACACCCACACCATCTCCTGCCCTCCTGTTTCATCGGAGTTGGTGATGAGCATCACAAAAGACCAAGTACCCTGACGGGCACTATACGATGTAAGAGATCATGCTTGGATGTGGATTCCAGATGCATCAAAGGGGACTACTACAGCCTATAATAAACACATTTCTTTTCCATATAAATTACCCTCGCTTGTGGATTTTTGCTAGAGGATGAAGGATAACAGTATGTCAGACATACGATTTACAATTTTATTCCATCCCATTTACTTCCTGTTGTTAATTAAATCATTAACAGAAGCAAGAAGGCCACAAAAGACTCCCTGCAAACAATGCCCCTTTATCAGGAGGCCCAGGAACTGGTTGTCTGGACGGCTGACAAGGACCAACCACATCCATAAGGCTTCTAGTTCTTTCAGTGAGGGAGAAATTGTGTGAACGATCTCAATTTTGATTATGGTTTGAGGTGATTATATGCCATAGCTAAACATAAAGGGTAAAGAAAATGTGCGTTCATCCCTGTACACGTCCGGATGTCTCCCCACCCGCACACGCCGGGCCCAAACGCCACGCAAATTCCACCGCAGAACCCAGGAAGCCGGGCCCCCCACGCCCGTATCAGCGGCAGCTGCCCCTGCTTCGTCTTCATGAAGGCAGACAAAGGGGGCTCTCGGGCTCCCACATTCCTCTGGAAAGGCCCAGAGGGAGAAGAATGACAGGGGTAAAACATTCATCCTCTGTCCTTTTATAGAGGATACGCCTTGGTATTTTTCACAGACTGCTGTCTCGTGAACAACGTGACTTAAGATCTTTCACAGGCACACAGAGAGAGCACAGTATACGTGGCTTAGATGTACATCCGACAGAAATGTTAACCACAATAGCAAATGTGGAAAAACAAGTGGAATTTAGAGAAAACTGGCTCGGGCAGCACAAAAGGGACAGTGAATATCCGGACAGAGAGCGACAGGGAAGCAGGATTTTCCTCCACGTGGCCACTATTCTACCTTGCCTGAGATGTAGGAGAGCTCACTACATTCACCGTGGGTCAATTCCAGAAATATGTACTGGGAACCTGCTATGTCCAAAGTGAGAAAAACACACAGCTGAGCGTAGGGATTAGTCATAAAACCATGCAAAACTGAGAGAAGGGGAATGGTTAGGAGGACACTACAGGGTGGCTCAAAAGGTAAGTGACACAGAGGCTCCTGGGTGGCTCAGGTGGTTACGCGTCTGACTCGATCTCGGCTCAGGTCATGATCTCAGGGTGGTGGGATCGAGCCTCGTGTCAGGCTCCACGCTCATCAGGGAGTCTGCCGGAGAGTCTCTCTCTCCCTCTCCTTCCACCCCTCCCCCTGCTAGCCTGCTCACTCTCTCCCTCATATAAATAAATCAATCTTTAAAAAAAAAGGTAAGTGATACATGGGTTGTCCTCGGAAGGAGGTGGTGGCACGGAAACGAGGAGAGATGCAATGGACTTTTTGTACAAAAAGAACTGGCAGATGATAGATTTGTTCCGACCGGGAGCATCACAAATGACACCAAGTGGAGCCAGTGGTACCTACCAGTTACAGAAATGTGCATTTAGGGAAAGCACTGGGTAGCTGATGGTTCGGGAAAGCGAAGAGAAATGGTTAGAAATAGAAGGAAAGCTCCCCCCTCTTGTGCGTGCTCTCTCTCTCAAATAAATAAATAAAATATTTTTTTAAAAAAGAGATGGAAGGAAAGCTAAGAGAACAAAGATAACAGGTTAAGAGAATTTCAAAAAGGGGGTCACGGTGAGAGAGCTGAACGGACAACAAAACGAAATGAGATGAAAGGTAAGGAAAGGATGACTGCCAGATGGGGTAACCAGGAAGCCGCTGCTAATCTTTCAACCGAGCAGCCTTGTCAGGGCAGCGGAGGAAGAAGCCACACTGAAGACCGAGGAGGAGCAACTTAACATATGGTGTTAGCTGCTCAAGCCTAAAATCCAAAGCACCATCCATTCCTCTCTTTCACGCGTGGCCACGCCAACTCATCCAACCCGTAAGTCCATCGCGTTGTCTCTGCCTCCAAAATAGCACATTTCTATCTCCTCTCTCAGAGCACGGCCCAGGCTGCACTCAGGACTCCCCGTGACTACTGCAACAGGACCCTGTTTGCTCTCCCTGCTGAAACTTCTGCCTTCATCCCAGTCTTCCCGGGAACTCCCTGCTATAGCTTACGAAGCTCTAGATGGTGGCTTCTCAAAATATGTGTGGTGAAGAACCAGTCCTCACCCCCCAGCCCCCCACCCCATCCATTGTGGACCAAGTGTTCTTAGAAATACAACGAAAGTGAGTTACTATTAATCACATGCTTTGATGCTGCCGACATGTCAAAATGCTGTAAGTTCTCAACTGCTTCCCCTGGGCCCAGGCGGAGATGGCATGAAGACTGACAGCCCACACACCGCACTGGAACTGCTCTGCTCTGAAATGCTCCAGCCTCCGCTGGCCTCTTGACCGCCCACTCTCTCTCTGCTGCATTCTGATCTAGCCATCTTCATCATGTTCAAGCCAAGTTTGACAACATCAGACTTGTTTCCCTAGAAGTTCTGCACCTGCTGTTGCCTTCGCCTGGAACATTCTGGCGCTGCGTTTTCCCATGGGTTGACTGCTTGTTGCTCAGGGTTCGGTCCAAATGTCACCTCAGAGGAGTCTTCCTGCACCATCTATTCAGGATTTTATTATAAAATATTTCAAACAATGGGATGCCCTAAATTAACCAGCTGGGTTTCCACAAATTTTTTTTTTTTCCCCTTTTGAGAGTCTATGAACTGAAGAAAACAACCCACGTTTTAGTAGTTTTTCACATTTCATAGCAACTGGCTTCCTGGAGTTTTCCTTCCAGATAGATGTACAACAGGGCCAAATGGCAAGGGAGGAGTGAGCAGTCTTCTGAATGGCGGCTTAGTAAGATGATTAAAACTTGTTACCAGGAAGGACACTAGCTTCAGGAGGGTCAGAGTCTGGTCCTGGCTTTGGCAATAACTCACTTCCTGTGTGACTTTAAGCAAATCACGTCACCTTTGTCTCATTTTACGTCTGGGAGAAAAAACGAGGCAAGTAGAGCACAGACTAATAATTAGGGTCATCACAGATTTTGCTGCCTAAGCAAGACACTTTTGAGAGTCAAAGAGGGTGCTATTCTTAATTCTGCCAGAACCAAAGACGTAACGCTGATCCTGGGGAAACCAAGACGGGAAACCAGGATGTCACCTTACTTCGGCTCACAAGTGTATCCTTCTCTAGGAACATCTATGGGTGTTCACCTTCCTCATGTTCTATGGCTGACTCCATCTGGCGCATCCCAGGTGCTCCTTAAATGCTCACCCCATTTCCTTTTTGGGGAGCTTTTCTGAATTCTTTATGTAATCAAAGCTATTGAGCTGTTCTACCATTTCACCACCTTATAATGACTGAACTGTCCTCATGTCAAACAGCAATACCCCTCCTACTGACAACAGTTTTTCCAAGAAGGTAAAAATTTAGGTATGAACCTCCTCCTTTTTCAAACCAAAGAATAAGTAGCCAAAAGACCTATGTGACTAAAGTTCTGCCATGTTATTAAAAGGCCAGAATGGGGTGAAAACCTTGTTTGCCCAACCAGTTTGCTAACAGACCATCGCAACCACATATAACATAAAAGAGAGGAAAACTTAAAACACACACATTCACCTATATATTTTGCAAATCTTAGAAGCAAAGACAACAGTCTACCTAGACCAAAACTCTGATTGCCTGCCCAAAACCAGGTAAGCCCAGGGCTGACCTGCACTTACCCAAACATGGCATATAACAATTTGCTAGGCTTTTAAACAGTCAGTTGTTTTTTCCTAAGGAAAGCACATCTTGGCTATAATAGATCTTCTTTCAGCACCAGTGCGATTCTATGCCTTAGGTGCTTAAAAGGGTCCATTTATTTACTTTTCAACTGTAACGGAGCTGGTGTTGGATGGGAGGGCAGTGGGGGAGTGAGTCCTGTACACAAGAAGACCTCTGCCCCTTACGGAATGTTCTTTTGCCATTCATTAAAGAACTATAAATCTGAGTCAGACCCATGGCTCATACCATTTATGGGTGACACAACTCAATATTCTGAGAACATTTCTGATTGAGGAAACGAATATCCATTCAGCCCATGGCAAGATCAAAAGGAAAGGCAGTGAACAAATGCTACAGAACATCCCAGGAAAGGATCTAGCCTTGGTATACAAAGAACTGGACATGTTCGTTTACTTCCTATTCTCCGGGAACAATCTCAGGAACAAGTGGTGGAGGTTACATAAATTACAAAAGAGACAGGAAAAGCTCTGCTGAGATGTTGGCAGGACCTGAATAAAGAACAAACAATCCTTATAAACAGAGAGAAAAGGAAAACACAAAGCAAAACCAGTAACACTTTCACCATTACGAACAAAAACTGATGAGTGAAAATCTGTTTCGGAGATTTCTCTAGAATGTCTGCACAAGCACTCATCCCCAAAGCCTTTAAGACTTTTTCATCCTTCAAGTCATATAAGGGGGCGCCTGGGTGGCTCAGTCGGTTCAGCGTCCGACTCTTGATCTCCGCTCAGGTTTTGATCTCGGGGTCCTGAGTTCAAGCCCTACATTGGACTCCATGCTGGGCATGCAGCCTACTTTAAAAAAAAAAAAGGTCATATAAGATCCAAAGCTCAGACATGAAATTCTCTTTTTAAGAGAAGCTTCCCCAAACAGAGGAAGGCTAGATCTGCCTTCACTGGCTGAGGGGTTTAATCACTTTCAGAGTTGAAGAAATGCCTTCCTGAGTCAGGGTCTTGGATATGTCTCCTGCAGGTCACCTGCACAGACCAGCTAGTACCACACCCACCCAGAGGAGCAAACACAGAGGAGCATGCCTGGAATGTGGCTGGGCTCTTTAGCAATTTCATGGAAGAGCTCTGGGACCTTAGAAAAAGGCATTTCTTTGTTTTATAAACAAACACATAGGATGAAGCTCCTTTTCTTATTCCCTCTGCTAACTCTCAAAGTTCATTTGGAATACTCCACTTCGGCTATTTTCAAATCTCAAATGGATTTTACATCAACCTGTCCCTCTTGGTCTTCTTTAAGAGCCTTTGAGAAGTTACTTCTTATGCCAAAAGATAGGAAATGATCATTTAAAATGTTTTATGTGGACACTTGATCATTTTAATCTTTTTCTGATGTCTCTCTTTAATGACCCAGGAAGCACTGTTAAAATACTCTTAAGAAGGAGAGATACCTCCCTGGGTTTACTTTCGCTAAGCTTTTGCTACAGTCTTAGGGCTGTTATTTACCAGCTGCCGGTCCATTTTAATCGCACCACGTGGGATCCCTGGCAGACTCCAGTGGAAGGGATGTGGAGGATCCCTGAGGACAAAGACTGAGGGGTTTCCCCTCTTCCTCTCCTGCTCCGCCCAACAGAACACCTGCCTGTGATGACTGTCTCAAGAGGACGCTTCCAGTTTCTGAACAAATAAATAGGTCAACGACCTCTAAATGGACCAAATCACGGGGGGTAGACTCGGAGGTGAAGCCCCCTTGTCTTCATCCACTGTGAGGCTGGCTGGCCCCTTAGCCATCGGGGCTCCAGCAGCCACAAACAGCAGGGCTGTTTATTTAATTTAGCCTCTGCATCAACTCTGACGGGAAAGTAGATTCGTGAATGTTTCCCCAAACTGAGTATGTCTTTGGATAGAAATCATCAGGCTTTTTGCTATCTCATTGATGGTAGGTGATTGCAAAATGGCCTCAGCTCCCTCATCTAGGAAAACTTATGGCCTAGACTCAAACTACCAGGTGTCACCTACCCAGGGCTCATGGGTCATATCTTTATCAATGATTAAAATAAAGAGATTTTGAAACCATTCTCTAAATATAAAAGCACACCACCTAAAGCACAATGCATCCATTAGGAGTCATGAAAATGAAAATAATAATGTGCATCTCTCGAGACGTTGAGGGGATCACAGTGAAAAGATGAGCTTGAGCGAAGCACCTAGACCCAGTGCTTGGTGCATAGGAGGTCCTCAGCAAAAAATACAGTGTTTATTCTGTGTTCTACTGTTCACTGTTTTTAGGGAGTCTTAGATCAGGGCAATGACGTAGGGAAGACTGGGAGCAGACATTCTGAAACCCCGTCCCCGCACACACTTACTGCGTCTCAGCCCCGAGCAGCATCTCCACTTTCTCACTCGCGTGGTTACTGAGGACCGTCAGAGTAAAGAGGTGGCTGGCAGAGCTCTGTCTTGAATAAAGCATTGTGGCACTGTTCTTCCCTGGAGAAGAATTAAGCTCTTCGTTGTCACAAGATTCCACCAATAGCTGATCTCTTAAGGAATAATCATTGACGTTGTAACTTTCTTCACTAAAAGGAAAAGGGAAAAGAACATGTCAACAATTCAGTGGCTAGGACTGTGACACTGTCAGTTTTCCCGTCACCTTTGGGGAGAAGGTGATGGGGAGGAAGGAAGGAAAGGGAGAGGATGATTTATTTTAAAACATGAGCTGGAATCTGAATTACATATATACTGATTATGAATCAATATACACTTCCCAAATTAGACCCGTTAATGGCTATTTCTCTGTAATATGCTAAATTGTATCTCAGGTTTAAAAGCAGTATTAAACATAACTGTAAACGCTCTAGCTTTCATCTTACATTATCCTGGAACTGTTATCACAAGTGAGACACACATACATAGTGGTAATGCTCAGATGGGTACGCTTCCCCAGTCTTCCCTCTGTCCACAGAATAAAGAGGGAGTCCCAAACCTACCCTGGCTCTGGGTAACAAGGGCTCACTCCCAGCCTCCAAACCACTAGGCACAGGACAGAAGAAGAGCCTCAGAGGTCTGCCTGAGCCGTCCTTCTCTCCCAACACACACAGCGTCACCACCTGCTTCAGAAACCACCAGCACTGATTTCTCTATCCCCACTTCTGCCCCAGATCCCCAGTATTCCTCATTCCCCTGACTCTCATCCCCGTAGCACTGTGAACACGCCTAATCTGGCTCTACCCTCTGAGCTCCTCAGCTGGTCTCTGAACCCCTTCTACTGGGTCCTCCGGAAATAGGCCTCATGTAGGGAATCCGGCAAGATCTTATAAATCCTCAGCCTTGTCCCTGAACCCTCCTTTTACCTTCTTGCCTTAACAGAAATTTGGCTCTCCCTAGAAAATGTGGCCTCCCCGAAGGCTCTCTGCCGCCTTGCTTCTCGTTGCTGCTGCTAGAAAATGATCACTTCCACCTCCTAAAAAGTCTTTAGCTTTGAAGCTCATGCTGTCCAGCTCTATGTCATAATCAAAGTCAGGGACAGACTCCTGGACGCGTTAGGAGTCATCTGCCCTTACGAGTTTAGTTGCTGGCTCACGGTTTCTCCCCAACACGACTTTCCTGAATTTCCATGGAGGGGAGCCTTCCATTACCCTGGCTTCTCAGTTCCTTGACTTCCCCTTCCTCAACCATCTTATTCTCTCTCCTTCAGCTACCCCAACCATCGTCAGACCCTAGACCTTGTCATTGCCATCAACTGTAACCTCTCTGTAATCCCAATGTCAGTCACCCTCTCCAACCACCTATCTCTCCAACTCCCTTCTTCTTCTAATCCTCAACCCCAATGATTCTTTAGCCCACCGACTCTACCACCTTTCCCCTGTCCTTAAACCCTTCGTGTCCTCTCGTTCATGCTTATTAAATGACCCAGCTTGGGTTTCTTGGTATGTAGTTTTAATCACTCCGTGCATACATGCTCATCTCCTTGGCAAATCCCAACCCTGGTTAGATCCGGCTCTCCCTCTACTCTGCCTGCATCTATAACCCTTGCAGCTGAACATGGAAGAGCTCAAGAAAGAACTGCTGAATAAATGGATGATTATGCAATATATTCTAGGAACAAAATGGGCTATTTACCTAATTTAAAAATAAATGCAAATGTATGAACTCAGAGAAACTAAGAGAAAAGGAAACTCCTTGTGCCCAGTCAACTATACTAGGAATTTCAGGATAGGCCATTTTGCTTAAGATTTCTTAGAATTTCTTTCATTCAGTGGTGGACACATCTACCTATCAACCACTTCCTTGTAACTCTCCTTGGACAACTTTATAAAATCTTTTCCAAAATTTCATTTGATAGATACCCCCCTCAAAAAACAGCAAACACAATTATCTATAAAAGCAAAATACTTCCTTCTGATCAGGTCTAACTTGTTGCTAAGGCAATAATCTGTATTAACTGAAAGTTCACATGGCAAGATCATTTCCAAAACTCTCCTGAAACTGCCTACAGACCAAGACAGCCATAGTCAGGATATATAAAATATTTCTCACATCAAAATAAGGTTTATCAAAGTTCACACAACTTTTATAAAAAGAGAAAACAGGGTAATACACGGATAATACACTTTACAAATAAGGTTATATATATATATATAATATATATATATATTTAATTTATATGAGGATGAGAGAGAAAGCAGGAGGTGAGGGGCAGAGGGAAAATCTCAGGCAGACTCTCCGCTGAGCACAGGGTCCGACGTGGACTTAATCCCACGACCCCGAGATCATGATCTGAGCTGAAATCAGGAGTTGGCTGCTTAATCGACTGAGCCACCCAGGCTCTCCAGGTTGTATTTTTTAAAGGCCAGATTTACCAGAAACAAAGCAGTCAACTTTTGGCAGAGCAGGAAAAGTTTATATTGTTGTCTAGATATCTTAAACATCGATTTAACAGCTCAGGACTCAGGATAAACACCAAACCACAAAACACAAAAGCAAAAAACCAAAAGCAAAACCTCGACAACATCAAAAACAAGAGAAGGAACAAGATGAATGAGGGCTTCTTTGTTACCATGCTCCTTCTGTTCCTCTGAATCTTTTGGTCCAACTCACAAGTTAAACAAGATGACCTGTCAGTCAAAGACACCCATTTCCAGTTAAAAATAATTCTGTTTGCTCAAACAGAGAAATCCAAGCATCCTAACGTAGTGTACATGGGTATTTAGGCAGTGCCCTAACCAATGACATTGCACACGTATTCTTCATAGTTCCAAAGAAATAAAAGGCAAAGGAATGTTTATGCCATAAAGCCATCATTCAAGATGACTCAAGTTCCAGCATAACATGGTTCTACCTATTTGGTAGTCCCCACTAGAATCCAAGACCAAGAGGCCACAGGAAGGCTACGTGAACTAGCATGAATAAACTAGTTCAGTCTTTCTTTTCCTCTTGACTTTCTGAGTTCCTCTTTTCCCCAGTGTTTGGAAAACAATATCCGCCAGTGTGTTTCATTAATGCTCTGAATCTTTGTCTCCTGGGGGCAATTAAGGCCAGAAAAAGAGTGTTTTGTTTTTTTTTTCCATTGTTCTCTTAAGCAATGACAACCACAACACCATTAAGAGCTGGGGTGACTGTGGGTGACCCCATTTCTGCCTGTTGTCCTCTCAAATGTCCAGTGGGGAAGACGAACTGTAGCCACTTTATTTATAGCTCTGTGAGTTCACCTCAAGGTATCCGCTTCTATGCATCTGCACATCTGTGTCATTGACTATGGCCAAACAGGGAACTTGTCCCACTGTTTGGATTTCTGCATCCAAAACAGGACACAGGAAACATGTCTTTGTTGTTGTTTGTTTGTTTGTTTAACTGATTCAATAACAATCATCCAATACCATTATTTCATCTAGACCTGCAAACTTGTTCATTACACAATAATGTTTACAACTTCTTCACTTCTCTTTAAATAAACACCTTAATTTCATTTAACGGTAGTGAAATAAATTGATTATTTATCCTCACCCTCTACTGTTCAAACCCAACGGGACAAAAATGAAAAAGCAACTCCCTCTTTGCTAGCATGTTCGTCCTCTCCCACACACACACACTCACACACTCACCCTCATAAAGGTTCAAAATAATCCTATTTTCTCCTCTCCGAATCTGCGAAATACTAGATGAAATTCATTCTGCTGATGTCAGGCAGCACCTACTTGCTCATGTTAAAACCAAAGGATAACTCTGGGTTAAAATATGTGCCTCAGCAGAAGGAAGAGGGGAGAATCCACAGCCAGATGCAGCTACTTACAAACTATCCCCCTCCTCTGCTTACTCAGCCACGTCCCATAAGGATAACGCAGCCTCAGCCGGGCTTGGGAAAGAAACCCCTTTCCTGAGGGAAGCTGATGCTAATCAGACTTCCCCGTGTTTGTCTCTAGCATTTAACAAACATATGGTTTACACAGTCTCTGGAACAATTTGGACCATGTAATTAGGAAGTTAAATTGCTCAGAAAAAGGCAAATGGAAAAACCACCTTTCCTTGCATGGAGAAGTTTATACGTAGACTTCCTCTGATTGTCTTATATGTGCTCCAAGTTTGGCAGCTGTGCGTCAAGGCCGTCTGCTTTGTGCAGGCCGTGGGCCCTGTCAGGTGCAGCAATCAAATCTATAGAAGCCTGTTGTTCTGTGGCGTAAACAGTGATGCTGCTGAAACCTACCTAAAGTCCTAGTAACCTCTGCTGAGATTCTTGTCTTTCTTTTTTTTTTTAACTGAGCTCGAGAACTCTCTGTAGAGAACAGGATATGGTGGTAAACACATACCTCAATTATTCTTCCCTGAGGAAGGCATTCTTTCGTTAGGCACTTCAGATAGCGTTTGATCCTACTCTAGGCAACCTCACGGCGTGGGTTAAAACATCATATACCTTACTGCGAATAGCGACTTTCTTAAAAAGATTCTTATGGATCACTTTTAACTTTCTGTCCCATCGATTTCTCTAAAGGTTGAAATTTTTCATAATGGGCAGATATTTATTACTTTTCAATCAGGACAGCATGTTACAACTGCAGACAACATGCACACATTTTTAAAACACCACAACCACATACAACCACGTGCATTAGTGAGTGAGTGCAGGATGTCAGACTCCAGCCTCAGCGCGGGACTTACTCTGGGGAGGAGGAGGAGGAAGATGGGATGGAGACACTGTAGATGTGTCTGCAGTACTACACCAGGCTTTTTTGTTTAAGGAGGAATGATCTGACAGTAACATGCAAAAAGTTAGTATCTGTTCAATCTGGATGATAGGTATCTTAGTGCTTGATAATTTTCTATACGTTTGAAGTACTTTACAAGCCAAGCCTGTAAAGAAAAACTTAAAGAATAATAAATGCATCGTGTGTGTGGATATGTGAGGGTACAGCTGAAGTGACTATTGCACAGTGGAATTTTTTTCACCCTACAAACAACTGGTTATTTGCAGATGACATCATTGTTTGAAAAGATATTACAAAGTGAGAGTGAATTCAACAAAGTGTTTGGGTTAAAAAAAAAAACGCTTTCCTATATATGAATGACACTTGGTTAGAAAATGTAATAGACGAAGTCATCTTATTTATAATAGCCACAAGACCCATACAATATTTAGGATTAAACCTAACAGGTTTCTGCAATATGAAAACAGCCTCCTGGTACTTCAGAAGAAGGCCTGAATGGATAGGAAAGTTTGATACTATAGAGGTATCAATTCTTACTGAATCAAAATCTAATTTTATCACAATCCCAAAGAAGTACACACAGGGTTTTTTGGTATGTGGTGAAGAGGGGGAATAGTCAACTTGATTCTAAACCATACAAAAAATAAACATGTAAGCACAGTCAGAAGGATTATGAAAAAGAATGGAGTGATCCAGCCTTAGGCCATATTAAAAGCATACTGTAAAACTACAGTAATTCCAAGACTGTGTCTGGGGCATGAGCTGACAGATGGATTAGTGAAACGAAACAGTGGGCTCACAAATTGGCCAAAACACATTTGGGAATTTAGGACATAGTATGGGTGACATTTCAAATCTGTGGGGAATGAACAGGTCAGTCACCAAATAATATTGGAACATCGGAAGAAGCATTTGAAAAATAAAGAAGTTTGGATCCCAATCTCATTCAGTAACCAGGATGTTTCCTTGGACCCAAGCTCTGGATACATTAAGAGTCATAAAGAAGAGGTGGTGACAGAGCAGGTCTTTCTCCTGGGCACAGACCCATCAGGGCTTCCCTTGTGACTTGCGGGGGGGGGGTACTTTTAAACATGCAAATACCTTCGGGAGAGTCCACCCTAACCCTCATTAGCAAACATATTACTTTAAGTACATAATAAGGACGACGACCAGGAATGGGAAATAGGCTGGTTGACCAAGATGGAGCCAGACACGGGAAAGGAAAGATGTGATGGGCGAGGTGAGGGGAAGGCTTGGATTGTGAAGGCCGGTCTTCCTTCACGGTGAGTCGTCTCACATTCGACCATGGCGTTGTTCTGGAATTTTCTTTTATGGCCCAAATCCGACAGGTGGAAACCCAACCAGCACCTCCAATTCTTCCTTTCATAAAGAGTTAAATTTAGAAGAAAAGATGCTATCAAGAATTATCCAGGGGGCGCCTGGGTGGCTCAGTCGGTTAAGCGACTGCCTTCGGCTCAGGTCATGATCCTGGAGTCCCGGGATCGAGTCCCGCGTCGGGCTCCCTGCTCAGCAGGGGGTCTGCTTCCCCCGCTACCCTCTTCCCTCTCGTGCTCTCTGTCTCTCATTCTCTCTCTCAGATAAATAAATAAAAAATCTTAAAAAAAAAAAAAAGAATTATCCAAAACAACATGATTTTCTGAATATATCAAAATAGTGATGTTTATTTTTTTACCTGTGCAGTAACGCCCTTTCCAGAGACTTTGTTTAAAACGTGAACTCAGGTTCCCGGTTCTGAAAAACATTTACTTGGCCGGTGCCAAGACAAATGTCTCTTGAGCTAGTAGCTGCCTGCATTTTTTGTTTTTTTCAGACCCTGTCCCTACATGCTGGTGAAACTCATCCCCAAGGCCATCACGGCCCAGCACCCCACCAAATCCAATGACCTGAATTTCAGCACTGTTCTCCTTAACATCTACAAAATTTGATGATGTTGAGCCCCTGTGACATCCTGAAACTCTATCTTCCTCTTCTAATGTCTCTGTGACATTTCTAAGTCATCCTTCTTTTGGGTCACTCTCCAAGATCCTCTCCCAGCCCCTTGCTTTTCCCTGAGGGATTTTTAATGGCTCCGCCATTCTCCCAGTGTGCTGATCCACAGGACCTGAGGAGGTTTTATAAGATCAAAGGAGATTCTTTCTACTTTCCTTCAAGACATGTGTAAGAATTCTTCCTGTGCAGATTTCAATTTCTCTTCCCCTTCTGAAAACATGATTTTTAAATCCCCACATTTGATCTTGTGCTTAACGAGAATAAAGATACTCTAGTTAACATTTCTGGGATAAAGACTATTGGTCTGTATTGAAATTGATTTTGAGTTAAGAGGTTGAAACACTATGTCACACGACAGATGTTGATTTCAATTTTAAAGGTTGGTTTCAGAATAATACAAACAAGTTTTTATTTAAGTGCTGTACAATCTTAAAGTAATGAAGTACAGTATAATACATAGGAGTAGAGACATAATTTAGAATGTCTGGTAAGAATCCCAATTTATCACTTACTCACCGTGATCTTGAGCAAGTTACTGACCCTGTCTGTGTTTTCTCATCTGTAAAATGGGAATAAAAATACCAATCTCCTTGGATTGTTGGGAGGGTTAAGTAAGATAACATATTTATTATTTTGTTGCACGGAAAGCTCTTACAATCATGCCTGGCTCACAACCAGTAAATGTTAGCTGTTATTTTTAATTTTCCTGACAGATCATGCATTCCGATTGCCTGACATTTTGTTAAAGGCTTGATAATTATAGGCACTTTGCAAATGGGCAAGTGGACTAAGCATGACTTAAGCTAAATACCTAGGTCAAGAAAATCATAGTTTGGCAAGCACTCCAACAAAACAAAGCAAGATATTTATCCAGAAACTGATTTCAAACAGACTTACTTGTTCAGTTCCTCAAAATAATTCTGAAGCTAACACACACGCCGCAGGCTTCCTATTTCTTTGTCAACAATATAACAAATAGTTATAAGGACCACATTTGTTGGTAAGATAAGGATCTGATGTGATTCACTGTCACCAAAAAATACAGCTAGTGACCCATCACAGGACTAGAAAGGCCTCCTTCCTCTCATCATCTCCAGATTCTGCAACCCGGGACCGGGACTGCGCGTAGGATGCCCTGAACCCGTGGCCCTTGAAAAGGGGAGATGGGCAAGGCTGAGAGGCTATTAGCACCTTACTGAGGCTTTCTCCCTGGCATAACCAGAACTAAACAAGCTCTGAAGAACAGGTAGGCAGCTTCTTAAGTTGGTAACAGGATTACTACAAATTACTAAGTAAACCTCACATTCAGGTTTCCTTCCACTGACTGCCTTGAATGAAAGGGAAAAATATGCTGAATTCACTTTTTTCAGCCACAAAGTCATACTGTCTCCTAATCAGTTGTAAGGGATGTTGCAAGAGAATTGCTACTACAAAAGCGTACACGTGATTCCCACCAACTTATAAAAGAACAAAAGTAGATCAATGGTTATCGCTCACTCACTTGCCGTCTGATATGGACGGAGAGGGAGAGGCATTGAGTTAAACACATTTATTCCTAAGGTCATATATCAGGGGCCATAAATCAGGTCTGACCCCAGAGTGCACAACCTTCAGATGTGTAGCGCTGACCAAAGGTTTCAAGCCATTTTTTAAAACTATAAAATAAGCTAGAAGCAGAAGGGCAATAACTTGATTTGTGCCAAGATCTTTAAAGACAGAGAGATAATACCAGGAATAATACTGATACTCAGCATGTATCAGTCACTTAGCAGGGACTATTCATTGTCTTAAGAGGTTTATGTGCATTATTTCATTTAATTCTCACAGAAATTCCATGAGGAAGATGAACTGTTAAACCCACTTTACAGATGAGACTACCGACGCTCTAAAAGATTAACAGTAACTTGCCCAAGATGACATGGTCAGGATTTGAGCCCAGTTCTACCTGACCCCAGACACAATATTGTGCGTCTCAGCCACCACAGCTTTCGGCGTTGAAAAGCAAGGTCAACTCTTCCTACGGACTAGAGGAACGGATCCCCAAACTGCTCATGACATTAGAGGAATCAAGGGTATGTGCGGCAGCCAGAGAAAAAGAGGATGAGAAGAAAAGCAGTGGGGTTCTCGTGGCTCTCCTACCCTATCTCACCATCTTGAATTTAGAAACCGATAACCACCAGTGGTCAGAAATAACCAAGGTTTATGTTCCAGGAATACAAGTGCTTTGAGTAAGAGAATCTTATGGCCTTTCCAAGATTCTCTTAAAGTTAATTTCCCAAGGAAGAAGTTTACCTTGCAGAGGAAGAGAGACAGTGTCAGGTGACTTCAGCTTTCTATAGTAGGAAAACCTTCAAAATGGAAAAACTCTAAATGGGATCAAGCCAGGCCATGAACCCTTTCCAAAGAGCTTGTGCAGTTTTAAGCCACTGGGCATTCAAACTACTTGGGAAAACTCAAGTTCTAACTTAAATTCCTGAACTTATGATAATGATCCGGCAGTAATCTATTATAGAAAATCCTTTTTTAAAACCCTGAGGATTTGTAATGTGTCTCAGAGTTCAAGTTATGTCAGTCTATATAACATTTATGGAACGAGGAATCAGGAAGTGGCAATCTACGGCCTTAAATGTCTTCAGGAAGGAAATGTTATGAAAAGGAAACTCTTCCCTACCCTCTGACGCTAGATTATCCAAAGGCAGAGGAAAGCTCGCAAGTGCAATTTGGTACTGGTTCTAATTTTCTCCTACAATCAGTAAAGGTGTTTATCAAAACAAACAAAAAAGGTGCAAGTTTCTAGGCTATTTTTCCCAATGATATTACAGGGTGGGGGAAAGTTGAAAACAGTCTAAAAAAATGAAGTTAAAAAAGAACGAGCATAGGGGCGCCTGAGTGGCTCAGTCGTTAAGTGCCTGCCTTCGGCTCAGGTCACGATCCCAGGGTCCTGGGATCGGGCTCCCTGCTCCGCGGGAAGCCTGCTTCTCCCTCTCCCACTCCCCCTGCTTGTGTTCCCTCTCTTGCTGTGTCTCTCTCTGTCAAATAAATAAAATCTTTAAAAAAAAAAAAAAAAAGAACAAGCATAAAGAAATTGTTTAGAGAGAGGGCTGTGGAGTCAGAAACTCAGATTAGAATCCTGGCTTTGCTGTGAGACCTCGAAAAAGAGACTCTCTCTCTCTGCCTCAGGGTCCTCAGCCATTAAATGGAAATACTACGAATACTAGGTTGCTATGACAACTCGATGGTATGTTGCATATGCACTCTGAGCACTGTTAATGGCACACTGTACATGCTCTGTAATATGGGTTCTTATCATCACCATTACTATTCCTACTCATCTGCAGGGAATACCTGAAAACATCATGGTTACATTGTTTGTGGGTGGAGAATTCAGCAGAAGAATGGAAAAAAACAAACCAGAACACGATACACTTACTGTTGCAGACAAGACTAGACTAGATTTCTGCATTCTTTCGGTATGATGCCCAACCCCCAGACCAGGCCCATGAATCTGGGTGCTCCAAACGTGCGGAAGGACACGTCTCGGCCGGCGGGAACAAAAAAGCACTACCGACAAGACTCTCACGTGAACCACAGCTGGACGACTAGCGCCAGCCAAACTAAAGTAGGGTCTAAATCTCCAATCACTTCCGGCTTCTTTGAAACTAAGGCCCCACCCCCTTCCCCGCGGTCATCCTAAAGGCAAGCACGAGCTCTTTTACCGAGTTCTTTTGGTCTCCCAAACTACTTGTATGTTAATTAGTGCTCTGTGGAAAAGATGATTTCCTGGTCGTGGCAGGAACTCTCTGCAATCTAATCAGCTGTCAGCCTCCCCTGCTTCTGGTCTACCACGTCCCATTGTGTCCAGCCTCAGGGGATGCATCCCGGCTCAACCCAAACAATCCCGGCTCGCCTGTTCCCCTTGGTCACAAGCCAGCGCTCCCAGCCTCCCCTATGATGACAAGTCTTGGGACCCATGACTGACCTATGAGACATAAGAAGTCTTCAGGGGATTGTCTGGGAAAGGCTTTCCTCTGCTGATAAAAAAAAAAAAGAGAGAGAGAAAGAAAAGCCACTTGCGGGAAGAGCCCCTTTGTCAGCCTCTGTTTCTCAGCCTTGCCTCCCTATGTCTTTGAATGAAACCATGATGCTTGGATCTGCAGAAGCCATCTGCCACCATGAAGCTATCTGCATGGGGCCAAAAAGCCGACAGAGCACACTGCAGCTGAAGAATGGACAAGGGCTGGGCTGCTTGTGACCACGGGGCCCAGACTGCCCCCGCATCGTCACATCTTTGCAGAGAGAAGTAACTGTCTGGAGGATTTGAGTCACTGTTATTTGGGAACTGTTATATACAGCCAAAAGCTTTCCTAAGTGATCCAACAGTGAATCTACCAAAGAGAAATGGAGATGGAGAGTTTCCCAAGCTCACCTGACTTCTTGTTTTGTGTGTGTGATGATTCACCAGTTTTATTGCTTAAACCCTTTAGTATGATGAGACTTTTACTTGCAGCTCAAAACATTAGTTGACAACAACAGGACAAAATAAAAGCAGGCCTAAAAATACTTCCTCTGTAGAGCAGAGTTTTTGCAAATATGGTCCTAAATGTTTTGGAAATTGAGGTTATGTGGCACTTATGGATAACTTTATAGGTAAAACTCCGGAAATATGATAAGCCACATGATGAACAAAGGTCCAGATTTGTTTTTGCCAAAATTAATCCAAAATTAATATATAATGGAGCAGAATACAAAAATCACATCCTTTAAAAATAAAGGAGAATTCTAAGAAATTTTAGCTTGGGAGTAGAAGGAGGGGGTCTGCCCTTTGAGTAATGCATTCACTCAAACTGTTTATATTTCCACAATTGGTTCAAATTCAACAGACATTTATAAATGATCATTATGGGCCAGATCGCTGGGCTATGCACTAAGGATACAAAGGTCAACAAGACAGACATGAACACATAGTAACACAAATGTTATGGCAGAGAAAGTACAGGGTTTTATGGGACCATAAAGCAACAGAAATGAACCCACTACCGAGGACTGGATTAAGAACTCCCAGTGGGTGTGCCAATTCATCTAAGACCTCAAGAATAAAAAGGACTTTGGCTAGAAAAGGCTTGGGTGGACTGGGTCAGTGGCGAAGTGAGAGAATTCAGGCAAAGAATGATGTGTCGGGTCCTGGTGGCTAGAAAGGTGGTTCAGTGAGGCTAAGTACAAGGTAGGACCACGGAAGGGCCATTTGCAAGAGATGGCCTGAGTAAATGTGTCTTTTATTTATTTATTTAGATTTTTTAATTTATTTTTTGACAGAGACAGAGACAGTGAGAGAGGGAACACAACCAGGGGGAGTGGGAGAGGGAGAAGCAGAATTCCCACTGAGCTGGGAGCCTGTCAACCAGGCTCGATCCCTGGACCCTGGGATCATGAACTGAGCTGAAGGCAGACGCTTAACGACTAAGCCACCCAGGCGCCCCTAAATGTGTCCTTTAAAAAGCATATTTTTACATTCTGCTGTGTAATGTCAAGTGGATGGAGGGATGGTGGTATGACTCCAGTTAGGTGTCTCACAGGTAAATTCAAGGTGGCTCCACAAGGGCCCTGGCAATGTAAGAGGAGAGAAGCAATTTCAGGGGCAGCCTAAGAGACCCGTGACTGGCTGGACAGGGGAGCGCAACGAGTACACAGAGCCAAAGTAGTCTTTTGGGTTTATTGTGGAACAACCGGATGCATGGAGGTGGCTTTAACAAAGGAGGGGAGAGACACTGGAGAAGGAACAGGTCTGAAGGAGAAGATACAGATGAAGGTAACCTATGAGCCCTCCAAATAGAGGTGTTCAAGTCACATGACCAAGATGACATTCCAAAATTATGAAGAACGGCATCAGTCAATGTTGATTAAAAAATGGTGTGTTCTACAACTGGCTTAAGACATTTTTCTTAAACACATTTATTCATTATGTGATCATAATCATACTTTAACAGTGGTGATGGGTTGGGGGAGGGTAGTGAGTTGAACTGTGTCCTCCAAAAGTCTGCTAAAGTCCTAACCCCTGGTACCTGTACATGTGACCTTATTTAGAAATATGGTCTTTGCAGATGTAATCAAGTTAGGGTGAGATCATCCTGGGGTAGAGTAGGTCCTAAATCCAGTAACTGGTGTCCTTATAAGGAGAGAGAGATTTCGAGACACACTGAGACACGGAGAGAAGAATGCCATATGAAGACAGGCAGAGATTGGAGTTATGCTCCTTGAAGCCAAGGAATCCCAGGGGCCACAAAGAGCTGGAAGGAGTGAGGCAGGATTCTCTCCAGAGACTTCAGAGGGAGCATGGCCCTGCGAATACTTTTATTCTGCAGTCAAATGCTCTACCACTGAGCTATACCCCCAATACTTTTATTCTGGACCACTGCCTCCAGAACTGGGGCACAATCCGTTCCTATTGTCTTGAGCCACTCAGTTTGTGAGACTTTGCTATAGCAGCTGAAAAAAACTAACAGAGGGGGAACCGCTTTTTGCTTCAGAAGAAATTGGGAGGGAAGATTTAAGCCAGATCGAAGGCACTAAAGGAGAATGGGCGGTTGACTACCTTACAAAATAAGGCTTTTGAGAGTCTGAACCTATTTAGGTCTTGAATTCAGTTTTCACCTTTCAGAACTGGACACAACAGTACTTGGTCCCTAAGGTTGGACATGGGGTATGGTCTGTGCACTGTAATGGATAATTATAAATAAGTTATTACTAGGCATAAATAAGTTACTATTCATTAATCTAGGAGTATAACGTGGCAGTCTGTTCCCCTATTACAATACTACTGTTAGTGCTGTGTCAGGTCTGATACATTTGCACATCCCCCCTATTCTGAAGGCAGTACTCATTAACAGTCTGACATCACTGTTAGCAGTGGTTCTCAAATGGGGGCAATTTGCTCCTCCCCAAGGGACATACAACAATGTCTGGAGACATTTTTGTTTGTCCCAACTGAGAAGGAGAGGCTACTGGCAAATAGTGGGTAGAGACCAGGGATGCTGCTAAAACACCCTACAAAGCACAGGGCAGCCCCCACAACAAAGAACTGTCAGGCCTCAAGAGTGCCAAGGCGAGGGGGGCCTGGGTGGCTCAGTCGTTAAGCGTCTGCCTTAGGCTCAGGTCATGGTCCCAGGGTCCTGGGATCGAGCCCCACATCAGGCTCCCTGTTCTGCGGGAAGCCTGCTTCTCCCTCTGCCTCTTCCCCTCCCTCCCCCCTCCCCTGGCACTTGCTCTCTCTCTCTCAAATAAATAAATAAAATCTTAAAAAAAAAGAGTGCCGAGGAGAGAACTCTGCTCTAGAAGTACCCACCTAAACTGCTGTCAAAGCTTCAACTACGAAAGAATTCACTTTCTCATCCAGAAGAGTCTAACGGGTCACATATCCTTCAGAAGTTTGATAGAAGAGACTATTAATGCAGCGACCCGAAACCAGCTCAGAGCTAATGGAGACTTGAAACTTCTTCTAATATTCTAAAAAAAGGGGGGAAATCCCTGTCCTAGAAGACAGCCCCACGGTCCCCACCAGCTCCATAAGCACTTGCGCTAACAGACACAGCGCAGAGCCGAGGTGGCCACACACCCAGTCATCTGTGGAACGTGCTCAGCATAAACCAGCTGCCAGACTGGGTCGGAGGAGGAAGAGTAACTGCCCTCCCAAGCAGTCTCCCCCAGTAGCCAGGAGCCTCCCTGAAGCTGAAACCCACCGCAGACCCAGGAGGTAAGCCCCTTGGCTGAACCCTGGAATTACAATTAGGCAGTGGGTGGCTGGATCGGCCCTCCAGAGTTGGCACAGGTAATTATCCTTTATCTGCACCTCGCAGCCAAGCCTAAATTACTGCCTTCTTCAAAGCTGGTGTATCTCCTTCGCTGCTGCCTCTGGCATGCGAAGCATTCGCAGTTGCCTCCTTGAAGCTACAGTGTAAATACGGCTGCGCATACTATACATTTTTAACCGAGCCTGTTTATCAAGTCTCTGTGGTCTGCTTGTCACCCTCACCATGTATTCAGGTCATAAACGACTTGAGCCTTCAATGCTATTTTCCTAGTCAAGAGCACCTTAGAAATACGATGAGCTCATTGGTAAGGGGGAAAAAAAAAAAAAATCCCAGTTTTGGTAAAGGCAAAGATAGGTACCCAGGTTGCCCTCTTCGTTGGAGCTGTCTATTTTCTTTTCTTTCATTTACTAATAATACAAGTTCAAACATAGCCTGAGCAAATAAAAGTGGGAGAGCTAGGAAAGCAACACACATATAATGACAAAATCTGCTGTGGAGGGCAAAGTACACGGCTAAGTAGAATAGCATATACCTTAATTCTCAAGTTCAAAAAGTCTGTAGTTATTGGGTAGTTCTATGCAAGTTCAAGGATAAAAGTTGTACTATACTGGTTTAAATACCCTTAATGTTTTCATGAACTCACTGAAGACATCCTAATCAAAGCTAGATTTATATTTAAAATTGGCTTCATCCTGTCAACATGTATTTTATCACGAAAATGAAAAGTTTAGTTACAGCCTTTGGTCCATTGAGACAGAACAAATATTTCAACAGCTGGAAGATGTTAAAAGTCCAGAGTAATGGCATTTGAAGAGTCATATATAATTACTTTCTCCTGAAACAAAACATCTCAAAGAAAGCCAAAGAAACATACTATCTCATAGGAAACCAAATAAATATAAAAATACAAAATTATAATCCCTCTCCAATTTTTATTTATCAAATTTACTTAGCTACTGGAACTACTGAAACTGTCTCAGGTAAGAGAAATAATTTCTTCTTGAAGTTATGACAACACTATTTTCCTAAGTATGAAAAACAGTAATCAGCATCTTTATGTATTTATCACAGTCGTATTATGGCTTTTCAGGGTAGACCATACATAATTTTCATTTCAGCTGGACAGCCAAGCAGCTGAAATAATTCATAATACAGTCTGATTAAAAGGAGCAAAAAGAAAAGTTCATACTCTGTTTCAATTTAGCTTGAATTGTCAAGCTAAAATGTCAGCAACTCAGAAGTAGAATTTAAACTATCTCATGATAAATTTGTACATTTATTTTATACATTCATGAAGTCCTGTTACCTTGATTCTCTTCACCTTGTCTATCTAAACTGTACCCCATGAACTACCCTTACACCTATTTTATGCCAGCAATTCAGCCCACCATCATTGCCTTCCTATGTGGAAAAAAAACCAGATTTATGTTGTTTCTCTAAGTTCATATTCTAGAAAAGATTTGGAATATTTATGAAGGGCCAGTAAAAAAAATACTCTGCAATCCTACAAGCCACTGAGTACACTTGATGAAGAATGTTCCCTAAGGAAAGACAGAGCTGGGGCGCCTGGGTGGCTCAGATGGTTAAGGGTCTGCCTTCGGCTCAGGTCATGATCTTGGGGTCCTGGGATCGAGCCCCGCATCGGGCTCCCTGCTCCGTGGGAAGCCTGCTTCTCCCTCTCCCACTCCCCCTGCTTGTGTTCCCCTCTCTTGCTATGTCTCTCTCTGTCAAATAAATAAATAAAATCTTTAAAAAAAAAAAGAAAGAGCTGAGGGGAGCGTGTGTGTGGGCGCGCTCATGCGTGCACGCACGTCTGTGTGTGAAACACTCTGCCAGATGATTGACTTTATCCCCTTCAGAAGGAAGTACTGGTATACCGCTCTCATTGTGCAGTCACAGGGAGACTTTCAAGACCAGCAACCATTAAGAGCAGTGGGTTTTAAATTAAGTTACAAACACTCGAGTTGCATCCCAGCTTGTTCTCAACTGGAGCAACTTTTATCTGTTTTATACAAAAATTCTATGGCAGAAGTGTGAAAAATGCTGATGGGGAATAATATGAGCGCTACCTCCCCAGGGATGTCATGAGAATCCAATGATATACATGTGTAAAATGCTCAGAAGGGTGGCTTGTGCACTTTTAAGCTCGACAGAGGTTGGCTGGAATGATTTGAGTCTCAACTGGCTATGTAATTTAAAGAAAGTGAAACATGGATGCTACTATGATTCCACATGTGGAAACTACACATCTAACATCACAAGCTTTTAGAGGATAATCAACCGTAAAAGACATCTGAATTACAGAGCTTTAAAACTGGATGTACAACCAGCATATCACAAAATGGCTTACCTCTTCTTCTTGGTGATAATGAGCACGTCGTTAAAGAGAAAGAAGTAGACCTGCTGTTTAGATGTCCTTCTTGAGAAAAGCACGGTGTCTTCCACATAGGCTGTCAACTCACCTCTTTTTACCAACCACCGGGAAGAGGAGACTAGAGGAAAAGGCTATCGAAGGAGAAAAACTCAGTGTACGAAGCCAAATGAAAGTCCTCTTAAGAGTATTGAAGGGAAAATTAAAACTCACATCTAAACAAACAACACATGTCATGGTATACATCATTATTTTATAAGTATATAACAGTGAAATATAGAGTGCATTCTCCAAGAGAAAATGAAAAAAGAACAATTATTTTCCAATATAATAAACTATTAACTTGCCTATATGACAACAAAAACTCAGTGAGAAAATATTATCGGGTCAGCCCAAAATTATTACCCTTCTGTAACTCTCAAAAGATGGACAGGGAGTCACTTAAAAAAGAAAAGCCTCAAAAGGAAATCTATCAATATCAACTGCTGCTATTTTAAATATCACAAGATAGAACCCGATAATTGTAGTTAACAAGAAACAGAAAAGTCTGCATCCACTTTATCAACTAAAAAGATTTTATTCAACAGGAAAAACTCCCCATAAACTATGTTTTGTCTACTGATTATTTACTTAGCCATATTCTGGAGAACACCTGTTCTTAAGTTTGAAGCAGTGTTTCCTCATGGAAATTCATCCCTGAAAGCATCAGGCCACTTTCTGGCTGTGCAAACAACGCTCTTTCAAAATAATCCATCTTAACCTCATAGAAAAGGCTGTATCCAAGGAATTACATAGTGTTTTTTCTTTATTCAGTGCCCAGTTTCCAACTGAAAAACTCTCAAAACCACAGAATAATCCTTATCCTTAGGAGTTCTTTTTTTTTTTTTTTTAAGTTATCAGAAATGCTACTGCCAAAAATCTGATTTTAAAAACTGTATCCACAGAATAAGCAAAAGGTCTTGGGCACACAAAAAATAGCTGTAATAGTACCAAAGGCCATCCTTTTCAGGGAACAGTGATTTAAAAATAGCTAGAGGAAACTGAGAATACTAGAGAGGAAATATGAAAGCTAAGAAAGGATTTCACACACATATATATATATTTTTTAATTTTATAAAGTGACTTTTATTAGGAGGTTGCTCATCAGTTATAGACTATTTTCCTGAAGGTTTAAAAAGGAAGATGAAAGATTACGGCTGACCTCAAACTTTCAAAGCTGGCTATTAAGGGAGTTCATGGAGTTTCCAGCCCCCAAATCTCAAATCAAACGATTGTCCAACTGGGATGGCTGAGACTTAAAAGGCAGATGACAGAGAGAGAGATGCTTAGATAAGTCGGGAGGGCCCTACCATCCCACCCCGGAGGTCACCACAAGGGATTATGTGTCCGGTTTGGTTCTGTGGAAGGGCTACAATTAGAGAACACAGTGCTATCTTGCTAGTGCTTGTCAGCCTAGGATAAACCAAGGGCAGTCTTGTGGCTAAGGTCCAGTAGACATGCCACCCTACAACTGTTCTTGGTTTAGGAGAAGGGGGGAAGAAGTCTTTTAAGCTTTTTTTTTTTTTTAACTAGATCAATTTTTATGGATTCCTCATATTCCACAAGGCAAAAATAAATTTCTAATAGAAGATCTAAAATCGACAGCAGTTTTCAAGATGTCAGTGCTTTTTTTGAAAGCAAAAATCTGGTATTCTAAATGTTTGTTGTTTCCAAATTTATTATTAGGTGATTAAACTCATTTCAATAGTGTTTGTTTGTTTGTTTGTTTTTTAAGAAGAAACTATTAAAATGACCAAAGAAAAGAATCCAAACAATCCACGGTGGAATAAATGATCTCCCCTAGTTAAGAAACTCTGAATAGAACCAACACTAGAAAAGAAATGCACAAATAAAAATATATCCTTAAAAGTCCTGAAATAAGTCCCATGGAGAAAAGACTTTTCGTTCTTTTTTGTGTTAAGTAGCATCCTAGAAAACTAGTTGCAGCATAAAACTTAACTAATATTATAGGCCAGTGAGACAAAGAAGAGCTGCTGAAGAATAATTTTTTTAGTCAAGATAAAATTAATCATTTAACCATTTTAAAGTGTACATGTAATTTGGTAACTTTTAGGACATTCACAGTGCAGTGCAATGATCATCTCCACCTAACTCCAGGACATTTTCATTACCTGAACAGGAAGTCATCAGAGAGGGAAACAAACCAAGAGAGACTGTTAACTCTAGGAAACAAAGTGAGAGTTGCTGGAGGGGAGGTGGGTGGGGGGAGGGGGTAACTGAGTGATAGGCATTAAGGAGGGCATGTGATGTGATGAGCACTGGGTATTATAGGCAACTGATGAATTACTGAACTCTACATCTGAAACTAATGATGTACTATATGTTGGCTGATTGAATTTAAATAAATAAATAAATAAATAAAAGAAACCCCATAAGCAGTAAGCAGTCACTCTCCATTCTGCCCTCCCCTCCCCCACCCAGGCCCTGGCAGCCAGTAATCTACCTTCTAACCCCATTAATCTGCCTATTCTGGACATTTCATATCAACAGAATTAGATAATACAGGCCCCTCAAATGGTGGCATGTATCAGAACTTCAATCCTTTTTTATGGCTAAACCCTACTTTACTGTATGAATGTAGCACATATTATTTATCAATTCACCTCTTTTCTTGATGAACATTGGGGTCGTTTCCACTTTTTTGGCAATTATGAATAGTGCTGCCATGAACATTCGCATACAACTTTTATTTGAATGACCGTCTGCAATTCTCTTGAGTATATACCTAGAAGTGGAGCTGCTGGGTCATACGGTAATCCTATTAATTTTCTGAGAAGCCACTAAATTGTCTTCCACAATGCACAGACTTTTTAATACCTCAGAGTTCTGCATTTTGTCTGCTATATCTTAGACTTCTACTTATTAGCAAGGTGCCCAAATAATGACCAGGAAACCCATCCACCCACCAATACACCACCCCACTCCATTACACTTAATTTATGGCTCATGGTATAGCCCGGCAGTCCTCAATTTCCCCATGTGCTTATTCATAAGGCCAAACTTTCCATTATAAGACAAAAAAGAAAATAACCCTCCCCAACTCCGTGCAGGCAACTTTTAGAGAAAGCTGGGGTCTAGTGGAAAACACACTTGGGTTTGAGGCACAAACTGGTGTCTGATCTTAGTTTGGTGACCAACTTTTTCTCCACAGCCCTCACTTCCTTCTTCCTGCCAAGGTTCTTGGATGAAAAGTCTAATCTGTTTAAACAGTTTCACATTCTATTAGCTCTTCATCCCTCTGCAACATGCCTAGCGGGCCTATGAAGCTATTCTGACAAAGAATCTGAAAGATATTTACTACTTGCTTACTTACTATCAAGCAGATCTGTTCCAAGTCCCTTAGGTCTAGTAATTAATTTAATCCTCACAATAACCCCCTGAGGGAAAGTACTATTATCGGTCCCATTTTAAGATTCAGAAAACTAAGACATAAAGCAATGGCCAAGCTCATACAGCTAGTAGATGGTGGAGTTGATTTCTAATCTGCAATTTGCTAATGGTTTTTTTTTCCTTAACTTTTTCTTATCTCTTTGAGCTTACACGTTGAAGATATTAACCTCTCGTCTATATGTGAGGTGCAAATACTTTCCCAGTTTGCTATTTCTCTTTTTACTTTTTTATGTCTTATTTTTCCCTTCTATAGAGAAATTTTTAAAATTTTTCATATAAATGAACTTACACTATTTTTTTAATGACTTCTGGATTTGGAATAAGTTCAAAAGGCCTTTCCCATTGCTAAAGTGTCGCTTCCCTGCTTAGAACTTTTCAGTGGCTCCCAACTGACCTTGCTCAGCAGCTCCTCTAGGACACAAGGCCCCCCACGTGAGCTGTTGTTTACTGCTTGGCTCTGCCTTGCTCCCCCTGCACCTCATGCCCGTCCACACTGGACACATACAGTTGCTGGGCTACAGCAGCTGAAGCCATGCCCTGTGCATTTGTTCCTACCTTTTACTTCTAGAAGACCCTTCCTAACTCACCTTTCAAGATTCAGCTCAAACGTACCTCTGGTATGAAGCCTTACCTGACTGCTATGAGCTCCCCAACCCTGTATGCCTCACAGGTAGGGCTGACCACCCCTTCCCATGGAGAATGTTCTCAAAAAAAAAAAAAAAAAAAAAAGAGGAGGGTAGGAGACAAACCATAAAATGGACTCTTAACTATAGAGAACAAACTGAGGGTTCCTGGAGCGGATGTGGGTAGGGGATGGGGTAAATGGGGGATGGGCATTAAGGAGGGCACGTGTCGTGATGAGCACTGGGTGTTGTATGTAAGTGATGATGAATCACTAAATTCTAAAAAAAAAATTGAAAAAAAAGGAGAGAGTGTTCTCAGTTGTCTTCCATCTACAGCGACAGCTGCAGAGGCTGCCAACTCCTCTGTACTTCCCTGGTCTCCTATTAGACTGTAAGTTCCCTGAGGGCAGGGATGAGGTTTTGGTTTTCTGGCTGCCTTCCACAGAGAAAGTGCTCACAAAATTAGTTGACACAACACATGTGCTAGGACAAAACATTTGACTTCTTCGGACATCTATCTTCTCGTCTTTAAAATGAACTGCATAAAAATGTCTACTGTTGTCCATAAAGTGTTATGGAAATGAGATCCTCAGATTTTATTAGTATTCCTAAGTAGTCTGAATTAAGTGCCTCATTGTAAATCTAAACATAAAATATCTTCCTGTAGGCTTGCAAATATTTTAATCATTGAACCAAAAGAAAACAAAGAACCCGAAATTCATGAACCCAACTGATGTTAATCGTTTCTTTAATCGTTTCTTTTTAAGGACCCTTGGGGTAAGCATTTTTCAATTACAAATTAATTTGGGGTTCTAGAGAAATAGAGCTTAAAGATAGCTTAAGCCAACTGATTTTCAGTGAAGAAAAAAAAAAGAAAAATGGTTAGGGAAGGGATTTATCATCTTTAAAAATCAAAGTGGTTAGGAATTTATAATCTTTAAAAAGGAGGAGATAAAAAACTTTTGATGTCTAGATATATTTTCTAAAATACTTAGAAACAAATTACAGACAAGGACAAGTTTCTTTTTGAGGGATGGAGGAAAGATGGGTTTGGAAATTGCAATAAATTTCTGTAGAAAGCCATTATAACAAAGTGCATGTGTGTTTTTCACAAGTACACATCATCTTCTGTTCTAAGAATTATCTGTCACATTCCTGCATCTAAACTGTTGTAGTCAGGATGTTCTGGTGAAAGAGGTGACACTGATCTGCAAGTCAGGACATACGGGCCCTCGGCTTGATTCTACCACCACTAGCCCAGTGACCCCGTTAACAATTAAGTATTCTCTGGGCTTTATTTTCCTCATTTATAAAATAAAAGCACACAGCTATACTGTACCAGTGGCCTTCCAACTGCAACGGCAAGGCAGAGAATCTCCTCTCTGCATAAGACCATGAAATGCTGATCCACCACCGCACTGCATATCCACCACACAATTTAGGAGCACTTTTACTATGAAAAAAATACAACTAGCCCTTTAAGTTGCTTAATTAAATTTACAAGTTACAAAATAAAATAGAAGCACAATCGTGAGCGCTCACTTCCATTAAGAACTCAGTTGTGAGCCCACGAAAGACTATGACCTAGATTTGCCATTCAGGGTCATTTTCTTCTTTATACATCCCGTCATCCACTCCTAAGCAGTATCATACAAGCAGTAAGAGGGAGCACATATCCAAAAGAGAATTATGGAAGAAAAACAAATTTGAAAAGAAAACTCCACTAACAATCTTTTTTTTTGCAAACTGGAAGAGGAGTGTCTTTACCTAATTTAGGAGAACATGTGCTACAATTCATGGGATTTTGTTTCTGTTTTGCAGGACAATCTGAGAAGAGTAAAGAAATCACCTTTCCATTCTAAAAGTTCTTTTTTTTTTTTTTTTTTTTTTATTATCCTTTTCCCTAAATTTGGGGGTGGGGGTGGGGGAATGTGCTAGTTACATAAATCTAACCTTGTGGCCTGGAGAAAGGCAACTTTATCTGGTGACCATAAGCAAGAGCAGAGCTGCCTGGAACTTCTGCGACTGCCTCAGCAAGTCCAGTCCCCCTCCAATCAATTTATGGCCCTTCTCTGAAAAGCAAATTCCTATCTTCTTTGTTGCCCTCAACTATCTCTCTCTATTTACATAAGATTTAAGCACGAGCGGTAATAAATCTGTTCATGAAGAAATAAGAGAATACCTTAATTTTAAATTCCAACTGGGAATTAATGGTGTACATCATTTCAGTCCTTTCCATCTTCCGAGCTCCTTCATTGCATAGTCGAACCAACTGAGAACACAGAATAATAAGGAGGGTTAAGAGGTCAAGGAGAGAAACCTCAATTTCAAATGCAGATCTCTCGCAGGAAATAATCTGCACTTGGGAAGCTCCAGAGACTCATTTCTGACAGCTAAAGAACTCACAGTTTTACACAGTTAAGACATTGTACCCAGCTGAAGATGGTGTCATTAAGATGTAAAGACAGAGGGGAAAAAAAGTCCTGAAAAGCCTCCGGGACACATGTCCTCTGAGGGCTCTCCCACAGTCTGGCCTCAGGCCTTTGGTTCTGTCCTCTGCCCCTCCTCCTCTCCTTCACCAGGGAAACCTCAGCCAGCCTCAGGGCAAGCTGCTCCTCTCTCCCCACCTCCAAATCCCCGTGGCTGGGGCCGACTACCAACTGCAAAGGCAAATTTTAAGCCCCGTGCTACCTGTAGGCATATGACCAAAACACAGGATGCCAAAAGGGGGAAGCCTTTGGGTGGAACCTAATGGTCAATGATTTTTCAAGGATGGCCAAGCTAAGGGAAACTCAGTTTAACTAGAACTACTGAATTATCTACGAACTGAATGGATTCAAAGTCCCTTGATGAGGGCCTGTGATTTATAATAAAAAAAGATCTATTTGGTCTTGGTCCATAGTTCCCAGCACATAGTCCCTTCAGCCCTTGTCATTTCCTATATAAGAGCCATGGGGGCATCTTTAGTTATAATATTTAGTTTTGTTCCCAGTTCCTGGAAGCTCCAGAGTGTTAACGCCGAAATGGGTGTCTTCTTATTCCTAACAAGCCCCTTTCAATCACATATGAGTTTATGTTAGTGAGGTAGCTTTTAGAAAGCGCCTAAGGATAGGGCTGGTTGCCAGGGGAGCCAATCAAGTGATTAGAGAGAGGGTTGTAACTTTCAGCCCCATCGGACCCTCCCCCACCAGACTTTTGGGGAGAGGAGAGGGCTGGCGACTGACTTGACCACCAATGGCCAATCTCACCATGCCAATCAATATTGCCTACGGAATGAAGCCTCCGTAAAAATCCCCAGACTATGAAGTTCCGAGAGCTTCCAGGTTGGTGAACAAGAACACACCTATGTGCTGGGAGGGTGGTGAACCCCACACTCCATGCAGACAGAAGCTCCTGTGCTCGAGACCCTTTCAGACCACGTCTGGGCAGAGTGAACACCATGAGCAAAGGGCCTACGATAGCAAAGCGGCTGCAGTGCCTGAGAAGGCAAAAGATCCCGATACAAGGAAGATGGCACGAGATGAAGTGACAGAGGCCAGGGTCAAAGCACACAAGTTCTTAAAGCATCTGGATTGTATTCCAAGTGCAAAGAGAAAGCCTTACCAGCAGGCTTTCAGGAGGGGAATGATAGGATGCAATTTATGCTATGATCAGATGCTTTCCCCAACGTATTTATTCAATCCCCTATTGATGGACGCTTAAATGATTTCTGACTGCTTAATAGATTTCTAGATTTGGAGGGTACCCCCATCTTCAGTTACAGCTTATCTTTCAGTGTGAACCTAAAGAGTTCACCGATGCAGGGACTGATGGCTATACTTGATCACAACGAGGGGTAGAAAACACCCCGGCTAGGGTTAGGGGCAATCTGAAACTGCAGTATCCTGAAAGGATTAAGACATCTCAGAGTGAAATCTAACGAGGCAGCCATTGCTCCAGACATTTTTACAAAATCTCTTGAGGAGTATATTCACAGCTCCCAAATCTATGTTCCCGGATGTGGTCTGTCCCGGACGTAGTCATCCCGGACCTGGGTCTACCTCCAACTACCTATATCGCCCACAGGCCGCTCATACTCTAAAATGAGAATGACCAAACCTGAGCATCATCTTCATGACCCACTCCCTGCGGCTCCATGTCCTCTGCATCATCAGTGACTAGTTCCAGCATCATCCACCTTCCCAATCTGAAAACCTTGGCCCTCACTGCTCTCAGACGCCTCCCTCTCCTTTGTCCTCCATATCCAAGCGGTCATAACATTTCCTTAATGTTGCCGGTCCACGTCCCTCCCTTTGCCTTGTGCCCGGAACTCAGGCTCAAACCCCCTCTCCCCTGGACTGACCAACCAATTCTCTGCCATCCACTGCTTCTATCCTACCCTTACACATCCTGGAGATAATGCTGTCAATCTTTGTAAGTTCAAACCTGATCATGAAACGCCTCGGCTTAAAATCCTTAGAAGGCTCCCCTGAGCTTTCAGAATTAGGTCTTGGCAAGACCATGATCTGGCAACTGCTCTTATCCTGGGCCTCAGTCCTACAAAATTTCTGGCCAAAGCACCACGTTCCATCTTGCCTTTGCCCTTCTGCATGTGTGTTTCCCTCTGCCCGAACACCCTTCAGCCCACTCTGACTTCTTCAGATCATCTTCTTCTTATCTAGATTTATAACCCCCTACCTGTCTTTCAGGACTTATCTGGGGCATTTCCTCTCTAAAGAGAATGGAAAGCAGAGATTGTGAAATTTTCATATTTGTCAGCCCAAATGCCCACAGCCCAGCACGTAAAAACACAAGAACACTCAGCAAATGTTTCTGTGTAAACTGCCTTCAGAGACTTTATAAGTCACTTAAAAAGAAAAGGCGGGGGGAGTGGGGGTGGGCGGGGAGGGGCCGTTCCTTTATAGTTACCCTGTTTTAAAATAAGAGGGGAAAATGGCATTATTAAGTCTGGATTATCATCTTCTTTCCTAAACTTCCAAATATCGACTCAATCAGCAAAAGTCCGTGGAGTCAGCCACCACATCAGAAGACAATGTTTCAGAGAGCACATTAAGAACAAAAAAGTTCGGGCGCCTGGGTGGCTCAGTTGGTTAAGCGACTGCCTTCGGCTCAGGTCATGATCCCAGGGTCCTGGGATCGAGTCCCGCATCGGGCTCCCGGCTCGGTGGGAAGCCTGTTTCTCCCTCTCCCACTCCCCCTGCTTGTGTTCCCTCTCTCGCTGTCTCGCTCTGTCAAATAAATAAATAAAAAAAAAATCTTTAAAAAAAAAAAAGAACAAAAAAGTTCTCCAGATGTCTTAAGCAATGGTCTCATCAGTGGAGCCCATTTTAAAGACTATTTCAAAGGGACAAGCACTAATTAGCATATGTGTGCTCTGGTGTTTTTATTAAAATCAGGCTCACTATATTAAAATAATGTCTTCCTGGGGCGCCTGGGTGGCTCAGTCGGTTAAGCGGCTGCCTTCGGCTCAGGTCATGATCCTGGGGTCCCGGGATCGAGTCCCGCATCGGGCTCCCTGCTCGGCGGGGAGCCTGCTTCTCCCTCTGACCCTCCTCCCTCTCATGTGCTCTCTGTCTCTCTCATTCTCTCTGTCTCAAATAAATAAATAAAATCTTTAAAAATAAAATAAAATAATGCCTTCCTTCAGCAGGTGTCAAAGCTTTATTAAATTCAACTTGCTAACTTTTTTTAGGCCAAATTTATTAAAAAAAAAAAAAAGCTCAAACCCTCTAACAAAGAAATATAAATTAAAAATAAAATATTTCTGGGGTGCCTGGGTGGCTCAGTCGTTAAGCGTCTGCCTTCGGCTCAGGTCATGATCCCAGGGTCCTGGGATCGAGCCCCGCATCGGGCTCCCTGCTCCGCGGAAAGCCTGCTTCTCCCTCTCCCACTCCCCCTGCTTGTGTTCCCTCTTTTGCTGTCTCTCTCTCTGTCAAATAAATAAGTAAAATCTTTAAAAAATAAAAAAATAAAATAAAATATTTTCAATCTATCAAATTCACAAAGGTTAAAAGAATATTTGAAGCTGGGAAGTGTGCAGTAAGACAGACATTTACATTTCTTCTGGTGGCCAAGGACTTGGGAACAACCTTTTTTGAAGGCACTTGGGGCCTTTAAAAAATACCTACATTTTTGTTCCAATAAACCCACTTCTGGAAATTTATCTTTAGAAATAATCAGATGAGCACAGTCATTTATGCAAGACAATGTTCCAGGCAGTACTAGTGGAATAGTAAGTGCAATGGGTACCATACGAATCCATTTTTCAGTGTATCTTTATACCATACATTGGTATTGGATTAGACATCCCATTGGAAGGATATGTAGTAGAATGACAACAGTCATTACTTTTTTCTTTAAAGATTTTACTTACTTGAGAAAGAAAGAGAGAGAGAGCACAAGCAGGGGGAGCTGCAGATAGAGGGAGAAGCAGGCTCCCCGCAGAGCAAGGAGCCGGATGTGGGACTCCATCCCAGGACCCTGGGATCATGACCCAAGCCGAAGGCAGACGCTTAACTGACTGAGACACCCAGGCGCCCCAACAGTCATTACTTTTGATAAAATTACTGACACATTTTATTTTCTGTCTCTTACCTAAATTTTCCAAATTTTCTATAATGTACACTTATTAGTTTATTTTCAGAATATACCTCTGTAGACCTTAAATGCGTTCTTACAAAGCAGTACTTAGAGTGAAAACAGAAACCTTGTGAATCCTTCCCTTCCACACAGTTCCAAGTTTGATGTGCATGATTCTGGGACTATTTCTCTATACCGATAACATACATATGAGCATCAACACACTTTATTAGCTAGATGTCATTACACCATTTGTATTGCTCTGCAACTTAATGTTCCTCATGTAACAATATAGCTTAGGGGTCTTTCCAAGGTAATAGATATGTATGTCTACCTTTCTGCAAATGGCAGGAGCAATAAGTTATAGAAGAAGATTAAAGAGACTTGGCTATTTCGCTACCGGGAGAAAGACTTGTAACTTAACAGTATCTCCAAATAGGAGTAGCATTGTTATGAGGTGCGAGTGAAAGCAGTTATTCTCCTCAGGAGAGTAAATGCAAGAGAAGGGAAGGAAAGACTTCACTGGCATAAGAAACCACCTTCTGACCTCCACTCCTTGAACCCCAGACATCACTCTGCACCAGCTGAACTTTAAATTCCCTGGAAATCGCCCTCCCTGAAGCTCTAACCCACCATGCGAACAGAAAATCAGGAAGTAAACACATTTTTATTTAAGAGAAACATCTTTCTTGTTTTTGAGTTGTTCGATGAGGTCAATAAGTCTTTCCAAGGCCCCAAATTCAGTAAGCACTTACACTCATTTCAGCAACATGTATGAGGAATTTCAGTGACATATTATTCACACTATGCAGATAAATTTCATTAGCATTTTAATTACCAGAAAAGATATTACTCATTTTGTCCAAGAATGAATAACTATCTAGAGACACTTGCCCAAGGGCCTTAGGTAGAGTCTGCTTCTAAAAACTTGGACCATGATATACCAAGTTTCACTCTCTAGAATAAATATTGGAAACTCTACTTTCTTTTCTTTTCAGATAAAGCCAACAAGTGAAATTCTGCTTTTAATTTCGAACAATAAATGCTCTATTTACACACTGTTTTTGTTGAAAATCCTGATACTGTCTCCCAGAATCTGTAAACCCCAACAGCAACCTTGACAAATGAAAAAGAAGTTAATTCCTGAGCTGGCTGTATTTAGTGGCCTTAGTTACCATATTACCACTAGGAGACTCGGGAAATAATTCTGACATTCATAACCTGTGCTCAAGGGAGAGAAAGAAATGCAGAGAAAACAAGTCACTAGAATGGCATTTCTTCACAGACAGCCTTTTATATGCTTATAGTATCAGATTAAGGCAATTCACTGATCCATTACATTTTTGCCTGTCTTTTCTACAAGTACCAGTGTCAAATCCAGTGAACAAGAGATGTCTGAAGGAATGTAGTGGTTTACTGCAACTGGGGTGTGATTCTTGAAAAACACTAAATATCATTCCTAGCTCAATTCAACAATAACTACAGCCTTCCTCTTTCCTCTTCTGTGTGAATTCTTCTTCAACTTCTCAGTAACAACCAAATAAAATTTGACAAAATTTCTTGCAAGTCCAATGCTAGACCCTCATTAGTAGCTTCTCCTAAAGGCCCTCCCCGCTACTGTCTCTAGGAAGGCAGCACAGGAGGCGGGGTCCTGGAGGAGAGACCCACTGCTGGTGGGACCTTTGGTAACCTCACATTTCTCAGTCTGTTTCTTCACTTAGTGTTCCCCAAAGTGGGACGTGCAGACCACTGATGGGTCAAGTTGTGAATTTAAGTGGTTGACAGATTACTATGGTTTAATTTTTGTATCCTTCCAAATTCATATGATGAAATCCTAAACCCCAAAGATGATGGTATTGAGAAGTGGGGTTTTGGGGAGGTGCTTAAAAGTCATGAGGGTAGAGCCCTCACGAGGGGATTAGTGCTCTTACAAAAGAGGCTCTACCAACCCCTTAGCCCCTTTTACTGTGTAAGGCTACGAGGAGAAACCTGCCACCCAGAAGAGGACCCTCACCCGACCTGATCTTGGACTCTTCAACTCCAGGACTAGGAAAAATAAACTTCTGTTGTTTATAAGCCTCCCAGTCTGTGGTATTTTGTTACAGCAGCCTGAATGAACTAAGAAACAGCTAAACTTATTTTTTTTTTTTAAGATTTTATTTATTTATTTGACAGAGAGATAGCGAGAGCAGGAACATAAGCAGGGGGAGTGGGAGAGGGAGAAGCAGGCTTCCCGCCGAGCAGGGAGCCCGATGCGGGGCTCGATCCCAGGACCCTGGGATCATGACCTGAGTTGAAGGCAGACGCTTAACGACTGAGCCACCCAGGCGCCCCTAAACTTACTTTTAATATAAAAATGTATATTAGAATAATAAACAACTAGCTCACAAAACCCATGATTTTGCAGGTACTATTGGCAAGGATGAGGATATGTAAAATAGAGTCAACTTAAAGTTGATTAAAAGAAACAGTACAGGGGCACCTGGGTGGCTCACTCGGTTAAGCAGCCAGCTCTTGATTTCAGCTCGTGTCATGATCTCAGGGTCCTAGGGTTGAGCCCCGTGTCGGGCGCCATGCTCAGCAGGGAGTCTGCATGAGGATTCCCTCTCTCCCGCTACTCTGCCCCTCCCACTCACTTTCTCTCTGTCTCTCTAAAATAAATAAATAAATCTTAAAAAAAAAAAAAAGGAAAGAAACCACCTCACAGTTAAGTGATGCAAAAATGTACCAAACTCACAGGCGGTGTGGTAGCTGCAAGTGGTTTGGGAAGCTTCTGGCGCTACCATTGTCTCTGTCCCCCTCTGCCTAGCTCATACAGTATCTTGACTGACTCCCCCACCTTCTACTGCTTTCTCTCAGCTCGATATTCCTATCGGCATTTAAATGTACCCACGTTTTTCTAATCTTTAAACAAACAAAGAGATGTTCCCACACATCCCTTTTAAGCTACAGCTCGCTCTCTCTCCATGGACAGCCCCAGAGTTGAAACAGCCAGCTACACCTGCTGGCTCGCTGCAGCTCCACACCTCCTGCTCACTCCTCAACACACTGCAATCCAGCTTCCCTGCCCACCACTGCGAGGACACAACCCACCTGATGATAAACCCCTGACTGCTTCCCTCATTAGTCACTCTATCTTTCAGGAGCACTCAACCGGGCTCACTGACCTTCCACCAAATCATCTGACGTTTGCCAGGTCATTATGGTTTTCCTCCTTCTTTCGTATGTTTTGTTTTTTTTTAAAAGTCTTCTCTGTGGGTACCTTTTCCCTAAACAAGATGAATGGTGGTGGTGTTCTTCACAGTCGTGTCCCAGACTCACTACTCTTCTTACTCTACACGCTCTTTCTGGGTCATCTCATCCACTCTCCCAGCTTCAGAAATCATCACATGTCCATGATCCCCCAGTCTCTCCAGTGAGTTCCTGACCTGTTTATTCAGCCAACTTGAATATTCTGTAAGAACATCTAGTATCACATATCCAAAATGCAGCTCATCAGCTTCTCCCTATGTTTCTATTGTAAAGGTAAATAAGAGCATCCATCTAGTTGCCAAAGCCAGAGACCATATTCCTTGACTTTGATCTTAAACACACTCACCCAATCAATCTCTGTGCCTACCTCTCCAATATTATATATTGCTTCTCTACATCTTACTATACATCCATAAAGGCCACTGTCACCTCTAGCCTAATCAACTACAAAACCCTTACAACTGGTCCCATCCCCATTGTGACCTTTACAACACATTTTTTTTTAAAGATTTTATTTATTTATTTGACAGAGAGAGAGACAGCGAGAGAGGGAACACAAGCAGCAGGAGTGGAAGAGGGAGAAGCAGGCTTCCCGCGGAGCAGGGAGCCCGATGTGGGGCTCGATCCCAGGACGCTGGGATCATGACCTGAGCAGAAGGCAGACACTTAACGACTGAGCCACCCAGGCGCCCCGCCTTTGGGTTTCTACACGTACCTGAGACACTCTCTTCCCCCCGCCCCCAAGCTCTGGTTCAGAGCTCAGCTTGCTTTAGGTTTCAGCTTAAACATCACTATGTTCTTCACTACCATGTCACTCCCCAACCTTTATTGTAATTCTTGCCTAACACCTGCCTTCCCCTTTACACAGCATGTTGCATGATGGCATTAACCACAACTGTCTTATGTCTGCATCATCATATTTTCAGGGGTTGGCATCATGCCTGGCACAGTTGTTGATACTCAGTAAATAGCTATTTAATGAAAGAATGAATAAACGACTATCCAGACACCAAGAGAAAATGAGATCTCTATTGGCCCTTACAGCAAGACTGCATAAAATAAAAATACTAATTTCATTTGAGTGCAGCAAACATTATTTTGTTTCTCAGCTACCTAAAGAATGCTGTGCGAATGGCTTTGAGAACTCCCAATGTTTAGCATCAAACCCAGATGTGTACTCTCCCGAGATGCTGAACAGTTTACTGTGTGATGAGCTAGCTATTCAACAGTCACCTTGCTCACTTCCTTTAGCGCTCTTTTGCAGACCTCATACTTCGGAGAGTCCTTCGGTGTTTTCTGACAGATAGTCTGCAGTGAAGTAAAAGAAAAATAAAAATCAATCAGTTTATTTATTTAGTAAAATAAAACCAAGGCCCAGCCCCATCCTCTTACTCATAGCAAACTTAACAATGCTGAACACAACATTATGGATGAGTATGAAGATTACATTAAAATCCAATGACAAAACTAGGAAACAGTCTTTAAATGCACAGGATCCAAGTAAATCCAGGGAATGATTAAATAAGAGAATGGACGTCAGGGGTGGAGGAACCTGGTTTCAAATCCAAGTTCTGTCCCTTACTAGCTATTTGTCTGTGGGCAAGTCACCTACCCTGTCTCTATAAGCCTCAGTTTCCTCATCTGTAAAATGGGGATAAAGCCAACTATGTCACAAGGCTATTGTCAGGATTAAATGATAATACATGTACAGTTCTTTATGAGTGCCTGTCATACAGTACGCCCTCAATGAATGATAAAACTAATTATGACCATCATCATCATTACTCAAGGTAACTATGTTTGTAGATAATACCATTGAATAAAAAGATCAAGAAAAACAGGGGCGCCTGGGTGGTTCAGTCGTTAAGCGTCTGCCTTCTGCTCAGGTCATGATCCCAGGGTCCTGGGATCGAGCCCCGCATCGGGCTCACTGCTCGGCGGGAAGCCTGCTTCTCCCTCTCCCACTCCCCTGCTTGTGTTCCCTCTCTTGCTGTGTCTCTGTCAAATAAATAAATAAAATCTTTAAAAAAAAAAAAAA